>NW_020838042.1:3313451-3460820 GCF_003676395.1 Aethalodelphis obliquidens
AAAAAAAAAAAAAAAAAAAAAAAAAAAAAGTTATTTACCATCTTAAGACTGAAGTTGAATCTGAGTAAAAAAGACTAATTTAAAATAAAAAAGTTTCAAGAATATGCTTTGTGAATAATAAAATATGGTAACAAGGACTTCCTAGCAAATTATTGAAATGAATAAAGCAAAGAGAGAAATCCTAAATGGAATGCTTGATAGCCAGATATTTATAAACACACTATTTCTTAAACGTATTGGCCCATGAATGCTTTTTTCTTTTAACACTGATTTAATATGTGCTTCACGTAGGGAAGGTTTCAGAGTAGCAGGACAAAACCATACATGTACATGAATATGCATGATGAGACTGTTTCCAATTTATTTGGCCATAGATAGAGAACCTCAGCAGAAATTGGGTAGCTATTCAGGTCAGCACTAGATGTACGCCTGGCTTCCTTGAGCCAACCGTCTCTAGTGAAGGAACATTACCCATGGGGGACTTTCACTTGATCTGAGAAGCTTCTGAAGCTTTTAGACTCAGGCCTTATACTGTAGCTCTAGAATTGATATCAACAGTATATGTTCTGCTGATTCAGTGTATACTGGTTCCATAGTATTTCAAATCAACTCAAAAAAGGCCCCATCATCCATCAGGAGAAAATAGAACCAGTGCTGAGATAGTCTCAACTAGGAGTTTTCCACCAGTTTGTAAAGACTGTTTCTCAAGAAATATCTTCATAATTAATATTCCAAAAATTTGTTTTGCGTACGGCTACTCTAAATATTTTGAAGTTTAGCCTTGGATCATGACAACATGGTGGGGGAGGGGGAGTGTGCACATAAAACACAGAATTCATTTCACTGTATTTCATCATGAACTTTTACGGTAAGAAACAGCCATATGCAATATACTACTGTAATTATTACAGGGCTCTTGAACAGTGTTACACAGCACACAGTACACCTTAATCTCAGTACCTACTAAAGTTAGGGACTTTAATGTTCATCTACATATAATAGAAACCTCATTCATCTGAAATGAGAGCATTTGATTTAGTCTTGCCTACTATGCTACAGTTCCAACTTAGAAGCTAAGGGAATTAACAGGGAGAATGTCTACTTTCAAATTAATTCTGATTCAAACAAAAGCTGATAGCATGAAAGCTGTAGGAAGCTTGTAAAACTGTGTTAAAAAGGAATGAAATGCTAGGAGTAGATATATGCTATAAATATTAGGAAAGCACATTCAACAGAAAGTCAGATAAAACACAGATTTGAAAGCATGGATAGGCAGTGTAGTACCAAGAATAAGGACTCCGGGGAAAAAAGAAATCTATCTCCAGAACAAAATGCTGAGTTCATTTCTAGCGGCATACTGAAACAAGATCCCATAGAGAAAAAAGAATAATCTGTAGAAAACAATATAGCTATTCTTAGATTATTTATTAGCTAAAATTTTAAGTGACAGCCAAAGGGAGGCGGAGAAAATGACCTCAAACAAATGTAAATAAGAATAGGGTAAATACACTATGGAAATAAGCACCAAGAAATGTAACCATACAAAGTGATCGGGCAACCCACAGTGACATGACAGCAGAGAAAGTTAGGTATCAAGCAAGGAAATGAATATGAAAGTCCTAGATCAAATGTCCAAAAGAGTTAGATTCTATTTAACAGCAGAGATAATGAGTCAGTCCTTATCTGACTTACCTACTGTCACCTAGGGAGAGCAATCATCAAATTCTAGAGCCCAGAACACACAAAATTAAGTGGAGACAGATAAAAAGTTATCAAAGGAATACTCATCTTCTTTCAAGAAGACCAGAGGTCCAGGTCTTCATTAATCCAATTTCATGGCATAGAAGAACTACCAAACGTTACTGTAAACTCATTATTGGTAATCTATATGAAATTATGAATCTTTCATGAAGCATTAATTCTAGAGCCAAAGAAGTTTTTCAACTTTTACAGTAGAAAGAAATGTGGCAGGACAATTTAGTTCAACATAGAGTACTATTTGGAGTAAATGCTTTGTGTGAATTTAGAGAAGGGAGCAGTTGATTCACTAAGAACAAATCAAGGGAAATTGGCCTTTCTTTTTTGATATGGATAGAGATAAGTGAATCAAAGGGAATACAATATAATTTTCTATTGCTTTAAAGAAAGATGTTTATTCCAAGAAAATATATTTTAAAAGATTTTTATGATAACAACCTTCAACAACATTTATGTACTGAATACTTTTTTCATCCATTTACTGATCAGTCATAGCCAGAAGTGCAAGACACTGGTCAGAAGTACATATTCTTGAATCAGACTGCTCAGGTTAGATTCCTGCTTCATGCTTCTTAACCATATGAAGTTGCACAAGTTATTTAACCTTTCTTGCATAGGATTATGTGAAATGACTGACGGCCAAAAGTCCTTGTTCAATATCAACTTTATTAACTTATTTAATACTCAATTGTCACAAATGCTATGAAATATATAACACCATTCTCCCATTTTGTAAGAAAGAAAAATGAGTTGCAGAGAAGTTACAACCTATGTCCTAGGTTATTCAGGAATAGCTCATCCCATTTTTAGTGTACTTCCTGGGATGTGACAGCATATTATTTCTGCAACAGATAGAAAATTTGCAATTTTGGTTCTCAGGTCTAATTATTCTAATTTTAGTACTATTAGTGTCCCCATATATATATAACTACCTTTGCATTCCACTAAGTAGTATCCTATATTCTCTCTAAAATTATGATTGAAAAATAAATTTAAAAAACATTAAGCAAAAACCGAAATTTTACATTGGCTTAGATTCCTACCACCATCAAAATATGAACATACATTTACAAATCATGTTAAACAGTTTATATTTACCCTTAAAGACAACATTCTTTTTGTCATTGCTATTGTTGTGCACTGTTGACTGAAATACTACCAAAGAATATATAGTTAAACTACCCCTCTTTACAACAAATGAATCATTTTATTTGGCTTTCATTAAAAATTTAAGGCAATGTTTATGAGAAGCATTTAATGTGAAGTTGTGGGTATCCCTGGGAATCTTTTCTTTGCTCTCATCCTGTGTTTCAATATTCTCTATAGTGGTAGCTTTATGTTTGCCTGTGATTGGGGAAGAGTACTGAGTTCTGGAAATAAAGCTATCCTCCTGGCTCTTCAAATAAACTTAGGGTTAGCTCAGAGAAAATTCAACTAAATAACTTCCCTCTTAGAATGTACATGTGGCATACTTGATACAAAATCTGTGTAAGTATAAACTGTGTAAGTATAAACTGGGAATCTCAGCTTTGATAACTCCTTGGTGGTTCTGAGACATTATTATACATATGCTCAGATTCCAGAGTATGTGTGGCAAAGAAACAAGAGGCACTTCCCTAGAAGGGAACAAATAGGGGTTTTAGAGTTGGAAATACCTATGTTGGAAAACCATTTTATCCACCAGTTTGGTGTTTGAATTGGTAAGTTACTTGGGCTTGAGTATATTTACTTGTGAAATGAATGTGAGGAACGATGCTCACTTCAGAAAAATGTTGAGTGCAAATAGATAAATATTACCCATAATACAATAGGAAGGGGCTCAGCACAGGCTAGTTTTCTTCCCTTTCCTTTCTCATCCACGCCCATACCTAAAGGTCTGTCTTCTCCTTTGATGAGATTTCAAGCAAAGTACCGTTGAACAACACATGTTTGAACTGCAAGGGTTCACTTTTATGCATATTTTTTGGATAAATACATACTACAGTACCACACGATCCGTGGTTGGTTGAATCCACAGATGTGGAAACCCAAATACGGAGGGCTGACTGTAAAGTTACCCATGGATTTTCTAGTGCGTGTGTGTCTTGGGTGGGGGGTCCACTGTATAAGGAAATCAGAAACTACACCCAGACAAGAAAGAGTTAAAATACTAGGAAAAAGTATGATATTAGTAATCCTAAGTAATATTTACTTAAATTATACTATGAGTTAGGCATTGTACTAAAGTGCTTTGCAGGCATTATCTCATTTATCCTTTCAAAAACCGTAAGTTAATATGATGGTTAATTTGTCTATAAACTTGACTGGGCCGAGGGTACCTAGACATTTCGCCAAACTTTACTTTGGTGGAGTCTGTGAGGGTTTTTGTGGATGAGATTAACACCTGAATCAGGAAAGTGAGCAAAAAAGATTGGCCTCCTCAATGTGGGTGGGCCCCATCCAATCAAGTGAAGACCTGAACAGAACAAAAAGCTGAGTAAGAGGAAACTCCTCCTGCCTAACTAGATGAACTGGACCTTGGTCTTTTCTGGTCTTTGGACTCAAACTGAGACACAGATTTTTGGGGGGTCTGGAGCCTATCAGCTTTCAAACTGGAACTGTACCATCAGCTCTCCTGGGTCTCTAGCCTGCTGACTGCAGATCTTGGGAGTTGTCAGTATACATAACCCTATAAGGCAATTCCTTACATTCTCATATGTTCTCTCCCTCCCCTCCCTTCCCTTCTTCCCCTCCCTCCTCCACTCCCTCCCCTCACCTTCTCTGTATATTCACACCCACACACCCATCCACTCTACTGGGAAAACCTACTAATAAACTTAACTACTGCTGCAAACTCAATTTTTTTATGTAGCTTTTAAAGATATTATAGATCACAGTGCTAGTAAGTGGCAGAGCTGGAACCTAAAGCTAAATCAAGTATACATCCAAAGCTCATGTTGTTAATAGTATATGCGGTTCAGGCAATATAGCCCATGTGCAACTCACTATATCTGCTTTCCCACAATCCAGAAGTTAGGACCTATATGAGTAAGTTACAAAAAGATTGGAACAGCTTAGGCGTAACACAGAGAAGAGCTCAAAGGCAATGGTGAATGATGGACATTCTATTTTAGCATGTAGAGAATACAGGGAGTGGTAGAAACTGTGAAGGATGAAGCCACATTTCCCCGGTTTGAAGAGAGCTGCAGGGAACTAGCTCCATTAAAGTCTAACAGTGTGAGAAGGTGGGCCCAATGTTGCCAGCTCTTTCAACTTTTCAAGGAGAGCCAGAAATCTAAGTTTTATGAAAACACATACAGTTTTTAAATGTTGGCAAATAACACAATTTATGTTGAGAACTAGCAAAACGTGTCTATAGGCCAACTGGAGGCAAAGACTAAGGCAGAAGGAAGATGAAAAAAAAAAAAACTACATGCATACCATACACACACACACACACACACACACACACACACACACGCATATACATGCATCCATGCATGCAGGCATCCGTCCATTATCTGAAACCCTTTTCTTCTTTGGCCCACAGGAATGTCTACTGTTGCACTACTCCTACTCTGTCTTCTTAATCCTTGTGTCCCATACCCCTTTTCTCAGAGGCAATATCCACCATTTAAGCTGTATATAATGACATATAGGAAGAAAGAATGGAAGTACATAACACATAGAATCTAATGAAAAATTTTCAGGGACAATGATGTATACTAGGAACCAGTAGTTTCTATTGTAAAATACCACAACATCTTTTTTTTAATGTTAATATTTTAAAACCTCTAATATAAATTATACTTTTAATAGCCTTTTATTACAGTATATGCATGATTACAAAAAGTGATACTAACTCAGTGATGTTTTACAAGAACTGACACTTCTTAGTAATAGCACTTTTGCTATGAAATTCCCTCAAAAACCTACTTTTGCTGTTATCTTATACATTTTGAACAGTTGAGACAAATGAAAATTGAAGCACAAGGCATTTTTTAATTTTCTCATTGATTTCTTCAAAGACCCATTGGTTTTGTTGCATAGTTTCTTCAGTGACCCACTGATTCAGTAGCATGTTGTTTAGTCTTCACGTGTTTATACTGTTTCCCATTTTCCTAGTCGTCGATTTCTAGTTACATGCTGCTGTGGTCAGAAAAGATACTTGATGTGATTTCAATCTTCTTTAATTTACAAAGACTTGTTTTGGGGCCTAGCACAGGATCTATCCTGGAGAATGTTCTATGTGCGCTTGAAAAGAATGTTTATTCTGATGCTTTTGGGTATAAAGATCTCTTACGTATCTATTAAGTCCATCTGGTCTAATGTGTTGTTTAATGTCAGTGTTTCCTTATTGATTTTCTCTGGATGATCTATCCACTGATAGTAGGAGACTTAAATAACCCACTTATATCATTGTACTGCTATTTCTCCCTTTATGTCTGAAATACTTGCTTTCCATATTTAGATGCTCTTATCTTGGGTGCATAAATGTTTAAAAATGTTATATCCTCTTCTTGGATTCACCTCTTTATCATTACATAATGTCCTTCCATGTCTTTTGTTAGTCTTTGGGGTTTTTGTTTGTTTTTTTTGCAGTACGCGGGCCTCTCACTGTTGTGGCCTCTCCCATTGCGGAGCACAGGCTCCGGACGTGCAGGCTCAGCGGCCATGGCTCACAGGCCTAGCCGCTCCGCGGCATGTGGGATCTTCCCGGACCGGGGCACAAACCCATGTCCCCTGCATCGGCAGGCAGACTCTCAACCACTGCATCACCACGGAAGCCCAGTCTTTGTTTTAAAATCTATTTTGATTGACATGAGTACTGCTACCTCAGCTTTCTTCTCATTTCCATTTTCATGGAGTATCTTTTTCCATCCCTTCACTTTTACTCTGTCTTTAAACCTGGAGTGAATCTCTTGCAGGCAGCAAAGAAATGGGTTTGTTTTTTTTTAATTCATTCAGCCACCCTACGTCTTTTGACTGGAGAATTTAGTCCACCAACATTTAAAGTGATTATAGACAGGTATATAATGATTGCTATTTTGTTACTTGTTTTCTGGTTGTTTTCGTAATTCTTCTCTCTTCTTTTTCCTCTTGGTTTCTTATTTTGTGGTTTGATAGATTCCTTTAGTGTTATCTTTGGATTCCTTTCTCTTTATGTTTTGTGTACCCTTTGTAGGTTTTTAGTTTGCAGTTAACACGAGGTTCATATTTATCAACCTACATATATACAGACATATATTTTAGGCTGATAGTCATTTAAGTTAAAAGGCACTGTAAAAGCACTACATTTTTCATCTCCCCTCAAGGTTTTGCATTTTGATGTCGTATTTAACATTTTAAAATTTTGTTTACCCTTATCTACTTACTGTGATCATAGCTGATTGTACTACTTGTCTTTTAACCTTCAGACTACCTTTTCAAATAGCTGATCCACTGCCTTTACCATATACTTACTCTTAACCAGTGAGATTTTTCCTTTCATGGATTTTATTTCTAGCTGTGGATTTTTCTTTTCCATTTCAAAAAGACTCATTAACATTTCTTTAAAAAGAGTTATTGATGAACTCCTTTAGTTTGTGCTTATTGGGGAAATTTCCCTTTCAATTCTAAATGATAACCTTGCAGGATAGAGCATTCTAGGTTATAAGTTTTTTTTTTTTTTTTTTTTTTTTTCCTTTTGACACTTTGAATATACCCTGCAACTCCCTTCTGGCCTGTAAAGTTTCTGAAGAATCAGCTTATAGTTTTATGGGGTTTCCCTTGTATGTGATTATTTGTTTTTCTCCTGCTACCTATAAGGTTCTCTCTTTAACTTCTGCCATTTTAACTATGATATGTCTTCGAGTTCATCCTGTTTGGGACTCTCTGTGCTTCCTGTACCTAGACGTCCTTCCCAAGCAAAACAACTTAGGGCAGTTTTCAGCCACAATTTTTTCAAATATGTTTTCTGTCCCGTTATCTCTCTCTTGCCTTTCTGGTACCCCTTTAATGTGAATGTTACTATGCTTGATGTTGTCCCAGAAGTGTCTTAAACTGTCCTCCTTTATTTTCCTTCTTTTTGCTGTTCTTATTGGGAAGACAGAATAGTGGAAATCACCCAATCACTTTTTTGTTCTTCTGTATCATCTAATCTTTGTTGATTCTCCCTAGTGTTTTTTTTTTTATTTCAGTTATTGTATTACTCAGTTCTGATTGGTTCTTTCTTATATTTTCTAAGTCTCCACTGAAGTTATCCCTGAGTTCCTCCATTCTTCTCCTAAGATCAGTAAGCACCCTTATGACCATTTCTTTCTTTATCAGGTAAATTATTTATCTCCATTTCATTAAGGTTTTTTCTTTCCTTGAATTATATTTTTTCTTTCTTGGGTTCAATTTTAGAACACATTCCTCTGTTTCATTTTGTTTGACTTTTGTTTTTTTGTTTCTGTGAATTAGGTACAACAGCTATCTCTACCTGATCTTGAAGGAGCGACCTTCTGTGGAAGCATCCCCTGTGTAGACTACTTGCACCTGGTGGTTTTGGCAGGCTGGCTGGAGCAGGCATGGGCCTTGGGAAGTCCCTGGGGAGCACTGTGCCCAAGGATGCTTTGGCAGGGTGGCTGGGGCTGGAGTGGGCCCAGGCCAGGGGCAGTCTCTGGACCTAGGGGGCCTTGGTGGAGCAGCTAGAGTGGGTACAGGCCAGGGGGACTCCAACCATGGTACTTGCTATTTCCACTGACCCCACAGAGGACTCCAGCAGTTCCCTGCTCATTTGGCAGAAGCTCTAGGGTTAATAAATGGATTTCCTTCCTACATAGTCTAGGTGCCCTTTATAATGCTGTTTTTTCACTGTGACCCAGGGCAGACAAGTCTGCACTTGGCCCCTCAGCAATATTTCTCCTGACTACAAGTTGTCAGGGGTGGGGTCACCATGAATATCAAGTCTCTCTTTCTTATCTGTCTCTATGTGGTCCTCCTATGTGTGGTAGCCATTCCATCAGGCCCCAGGTTTTCTTCAGGAGGAACTATCCTATATGTAGGTGTAGATTTAGTATGTCTATGGGAGGAGGTGAGAAAAAAAAAAGGCATTGGGATGGGACCTGCACCCCTGAGAGGGAGCTGTGAAAGAGGAAATGTTCCCTTACCCTGGGAAGATCCTTCACAGGTGGGGAGATCAGCTGAGACAGAAAGCGAGTTCCAGAGGATCAAAGAAGAGTGCAGCAGCTGCCCTGTGGCAGGCAGAACAGGGAGAGAAGAGCACAGAGGGTCGGTGCCACCTCCCTGCACTTCGTAGACCAAGACACGTGTCTGTTGGTGCGTGTGGAGGTTGGGTACTGAAACTTGGTCTGCAGCCAACAGACCCAGGAAGAGGGCTGGGGTTGGCTGCTTGGAGACAGCCTGAAGGTGCTGGAGTGTGGTCCAAACTGCAACCAGGGGTGTGCGCATGAAGGAGTCTGGGTCCACCACTGAAGCCCCATTGTTAACATGGGCGCTCAAAGGGAGGGCTAGGGCCTGCCATAGCAGCCTCATTTTCTGAATGATCACACTGGGCACAGCTCTGCCTCTACAGGTTTGGGGAGCATGCAAGCACTCACAGGTTGTCCACATACAGAGGTGGGGTTCAAATCCAAGCCAATCTCCAAGGGCCTCACAACTTAGGAAGCAGGGCTGAAATCTGAGCCCTGTTCCAGCAGTGCCGCCTGCAGCTTTGTAAACTCAGAGACTGTGGGATATCCAAGTGGATTACTGATGCTCCCCTGGCTGAGGGGGATCCAGTGATAGTGGCTGCAGGCTCCATGGGCCCACGCACACAGAGGCAGAGCCAGGGTCTGGGCTGACCCAGTAGCTCACATGGCAGATCCAGGTGCACAACTATGGCACTTCCCATGCCTGACTTCAGTGCTTCTGCACCAATGGACCTCCACTAGTGGCTCTGTGAGCACAGCACCTGAGGGATACCCGGGCAGATTGCCTCAATTCCCACAGCTGAGGCGGGGCCAAAGGCAGTGACAAAAACAGTGTACTTTGTGAGCCCACACAGTGGGTGACAGGCTACACCACAGAGTGCAATTCCCAGTGGACAGCTCCTGCAGACAAAATACTCAGTGTCTCCTCTCCCAGCAGGAGCGCTCCAGTCCTGCCTACCTCATACTGCAGTTCAGAAAGTGATCTGGGGGCATCTACAACAACTGGGGAGCAGATCCTGCCCCTAGCAGGGCTGTGACAACACCAGAACAAAGAGGAGTTCCCACTCAATATCGAGCACAGGCTCTGGTCACCACAACACCAGTCACACCCCCATCAAGGTGATAATGGCCAGCACACACTGAGGAAAGACAAGGCAGGCATCCATATTAAAAAAAGCTCTCACACCAAAAATATCAGACTCATGGTGGTTACATAGGGACACTGCCAAACAAAAACAGCCCTTCAAAACCACAGTCGATAACTGTTTCTCCTACACTCAGAGTCAGAGAAATACAGGTAAAACGAAGAAGCACAAGAAACACTCCCAACTAAAAGACTGAGAAATCCCCTGAAAGAATAAACAATGAAACAGAACTCTCCAGTCTACTAGACCCCGAGTTCAAAGAGGACGTAATGAAAATACTGAAGGAATTAAGAAAGGCTATCGAAAGAAATGGAGATTACTGTAATAAGGAACTAGAGACTATAAAGAGGAGCCAATTAAAATTAGAAAACTCATTTTCTGGGACAAAAGCTGAGCTAAAGGCAATTAATAGCAAACTGGATAATGCAGAAGAATGAATAAGTGAACTGGAAGACAGAATAATGGAAATCACCCAATCAGAACAGCAGAAAGAAAAATGAAAAAGAAAAGAAAACAGAAAGCAATATATGAGACCTATGGGATAATATAAAGCATCCCAATCTATACTTAATAGGGATCCCAGAAGGAGAAGAAAGAAAAGGTGATTGAAAATGTATTTGAAGAAATTATGGCTGAAAACTTTCCAAACCTAAAGAAGGAAACAGATATTTGGGTACAGGAAGCACAGAGGGTCTCAATCAAGATGAACCCAAACAGACCTACAACATGACATTATAATTAAAATGGAATAAGTTAAAGAGAGGATTCCAAAGGCAGCAAGAAAAAACAAAGAGTCAATTATAAGGGAAGCCCCACAAGGCTATCAGTTGATTTCTCTACAAAAAAGTTGCAGGCCAGAAGGGAGTGGCAAGATATATTCAAAGTCCTGAAGGGCAAAATCCTGCAACTTAGGATACTCTACCCAGCAATACTCTACCCAGCAAGATTAACACTGAGAATAGAAGTAGAGAAAGAATTTCTCAGACAAGCACAAACTAATACAACAATACTAAACCTATCCTAAAAGAAATACTGAAAGGTCTTCTCTAAATAAGAAAGAAACAAGAATCTATAGGAAAGAGAAAAATCAATTGGAAAGTAAATCATTTAAGCCAATACACAGATTTAAAAAAATTAAAAATTTTGTGAAAGCAATGGTAACTACAATGGACAGCAAAAAGATAAACATGAAGATGTAAAGGAGGACATCAAAATAATAATATATGGGGGGAGGAGAGTAAGAAAATGTTTATTTTTTTTTTAGAATGTGTTTGAGCCTATATGACTACCAGTCTAAAGCAAGTAGACATAGTAATGAGTTAACATAGTGGAAAACCAGGAAAACCACAAATCAAAAGCATACGATAGATTCACAACAGCCAAAAAGAAGAGAACACAAGCAAAATACAAAATAAAACCATGAAACCACAGAAGGAAAAACAAAAAAAGAAGAAATGAAGAAGAACTACAAAACTGACTGGAAAAAAAGGCTTAAAATGGCAATAATAATAAATTACATATCAATAATTACCTTGTCAATGGACTAAATGGTCCAGTCAAAATACAGAATGGCAGACTGGACAAAACAAGAGCCTACAATATGCTGCCTACAAGACACCCACTTTAGGGCTAAGGACACACATAGATCGAAAGTGAGGGGATGGAAAAAGATATTTCATGCAAACAGAAATGACAAGAAAGCAGGGGTAGCAATACTCATATCAGACAAAACAGACTTTAAAACAAAGGCCATGAAAAAAAGATAAAAAAGAACACTATATAATGATAAAAGCATCAATACAAGAAGAGGATATTATACCCGTTACCATATATGCACCCAATATACAAGCACCCAAATACATAAAACAAATACTAACAGACATAACAGGAGAAACTGATGGGAATACTATTATAGAAGGCAACTTTAACCCTCCACTGACATCAATGGACAGATCTTCCAGACAGAAAATCAATAAGGCAACAGAGATCCTAAATGATATAATAGAACAGTTAGACTTAATTGATATTTTCAGGACATTATATCCAAAAACCCCAGAATACACATTCTTTTCAAGTGAACACGGAACAATCTCTACGCTTGACCACATACTAGGACAAAAAACAAGCCTCAACAAGTTTACGAGGATAGAAATTATTTCAACCATCTTTTCTGACAACAGCAGCATGAAACTGGACATCAACCACAGAAAAAGAAACATGAAAAAAATGATTACATAGAGACTAAACAACATGTTACTAAAAAAGCAATGGGTCAATGATGAAATTCAAGAGAAAATTAAAAATACCTTGAGACAAATGACAATGAAAACACAACCATACATACAAACTCTATGGGGAGGAACAAACGGACTTCTCAGAGGGAAGTTCATAATGATACAGGCCTTCCTCAAAAAGCAAGAAAAACCCCAAATAAAAACCTACCTTATGCCTACAGGCTGGGAGAAAACATTTGCAAATAATGTGATAACAAGGGCTTAATTCCCAAAATATACAAACAGTTCATATAACTAAAGAACAAAAAAAAAATCAAACAAGCCAATATTACTCAGCCATAAAAAGAAACGAAATTGAGTTATCTGTAGTGAGGTGGATGGACCTAGAGTCTGTCATAGAGAGTGAAGTTAAGCCAGAACGAGAAAAACAAATACCGTATGCTAACACATATATATGGAATCTAAGGGAAAAAAAAAAGGTCATGAAGTACTTAGGGGTAAGATGGGAATAAAGACACAGACCTACTAGAGCACGGACTTGAGGATATGGGGAGGGGGAAGGGTAAGCTGTGACAAAGTGAGAGAGTGGCATGGACATATATACACTACCAAACATAAAACAGATAGCTAGTGGGAAGCAGCCACATAGCACAGGGAGATCAGCTAGGTGGTTTGTGGCCACCTAGCGGGGTAGGATAGGGAGGGTGGGAGGGAGGGAGACACAAGAGGGAAGAGATATGGGAACATATGTATATGTATAACTGATTCACTTTGTTATAAAGCAGAAACTAACACACCACTGTAAAGCAATTATACTCCAATAAAGATGTTAAAAAAAAAAAAAAAAGGGACAGAAGTCCTAAATAGACATTTCTGCAAAGAAGACATACAGATGGCCCATAGGCACTTGAAAAGATGCTCAACTTTGCTTATTATTAGAGAAATGCAAATCAAAACTACAATGAGGTATCACCTCACACCAGTCAGAATGGCCATTATTAAAAAGTCTACAGATGATAAATGCTGGAGAGGGTGTGGAGAAAAAGGAACCCTCCTACACTGTTGGTGGCAATGTAAGTTGGTGCAGCCACTATGGAAAACAGTAGAGAGTTTCCTTAATAAACTAAAAATAGAGCTACCATATGATCCTGCAATCCCAATCCTGGGCATATATCCTGAGAAAACCATAATTCGAAAAGATACATGCACCCCTATGCTCATAGTAGCATTATTTACAATAGCCAAGGCATGGAAGTAACCTAAATATCCACTGACAGAAGAATAGATAAAGAAGTGGTTATACGTACACAATGGAATATTACTCAGCCATAAAAAAGAATGAAATAATGCCATTTGCAGCAACATGGATGGACCTAGAGATAATCATACTAAGTAAGCCAGACACAGACAAATACCATGATATCACTTATATGTGGAATCTAAAATATGATACAAATGAACTTATTTATGAAACAGAAACTGACTCACAAACATAGAAAACAAACTTATGGTTGCCAAAGGGAAAACGGGATGAGGGAGGGATTAATTAGAAGTTTGGGATTAGCAGATACAAACTGCTATACATAAAATAGATAAACAAGGTCCTACTGTATAGCACAGGGAACTATATTCAATATTCAATATCCTGTAATAAACCATAATGGGAAAGAATAAAGATATATATATATATATATGAATATATGAATCACTCTGGTGTACACCAGAAACTAACATTATAAATCAACTATATTTCATTAAAAATATAGTGTATATATGTATACATGTCAAACATTATGTATATGTATACACATATGTACAATATGTGTGACATCACATAGTATGCGTGCATATAGTATATATGTGTGTATACTGATATATACACATACTATATTTATAATATATACATATATAAATATGTACTATAAATTTCAGGTATAATTTAATCAGTGGATATGTAACTCCTTGGTATGCATAGAGATTCTCAGTTTTTTAGATTCTTCTAGGAAATGTATGGCTTGATGTCAGGAATGTATTAGGCTTTTCATTAGTGATGCATGTTAGGTTAGGGAGGTAGGTATGGTCATATTCATTTCTCATGTCACTTAAATGTTTTCTAAGGCAATGTTTTAGGCACAGTGTATAGAAACAAACATATTACCTCCTGGAGAATTCTAATTTAATAGATGTCAAAATAATGATATACTCAGTAAGTATAATAAGAGATATGGGTGTGTCAGGAAGATGGTGGGGAAAGAGAAGAATGAACATCACAGAACATGTACTGGGAGTGTGCATCTACTAAATTGATCATAGGGGACTTGACTTTTTTTTAAAGGTTTGAGCTCAGAAATGAGGAAGATGGACAAGAGTATTCTGATGCCTCTGTAAGATCAAGTCATTGGTAGTCACATACTCTGTCTACATGAAGGGTGGCTGCATTTGATTCTAGTTATGGTCTAACAAGAAGAGCCAAGAAGTATACTGAAGACAAAATTTGGTGGATGTCTAGCAACTATTTCCTTATCATATTCTTCCTCAATCAAGAAATGAGCTGCAGGGGAGGGAAGGGATGGGAGTTTGGGATTAGCAGAGGCAAACTATTGTATGTATGAAGGATAAACAACAAGGTCCTACTATATAGCACAGGGAACTATATTCCATATCCTTTGACAAACTGTAATGGAAAAGAATATGAAAAAGAATATATATAACATATATGTATAACTGAATATATATATATGTATAACTGAGTCACTTTGCTGTAAAGAAGAAATTAACAACACTATAAATCAACTATACTTCAATAAAGTTTTTAAAAAGTGAGCTGCATGATAAGGGAGGGGAGAGACCCCCCCCCCTTATTTAAAAGTCTTGGGAAATAACTATAATGTCCATGTGACTATCTCTGTAGAACCCCATATGCATTGCACATTTCACTTTAAATGTACTCCTACAGGGACTTCCCTGGTGGAGCAGTGGTTAAGGATATGCCTGCCAATGCAGGGGACACAGGTTTGATCCCTGATCCACGAAGATGCCACATGCCGCGGAGCAACTAAGCCTGTGCGCCACAACTACTGAGCCTGTACTCTAGAGCCCACGATCCACAACTACTGAGTCTGCGCGCCTAGAGCCCGTGCTCCGCAACAAGAGAAGCCACTGCAATGAGAAGCCCGTGCACTGCAACAAAGATAGAGAAAGCCGGCGTGCAGCAACGAAGACCCAATGCAGCCAAAAATAAATAAGTAAAATTTAAAATAAATAAATAAATGTAGTCCTACAATGATCCTGTTGATGAGGAATGACTTAGGGATTGATGTGTTCAAAGATAATATTTGTAGTGGAAGAAAAACAACTTCAGAAGCAAAGGCTCTTGGGTAAGAGGAATCAATATTCCAAGCAGCACTCAGGCCTGGAAGATTGATTTCCTCACCCGAAGCATATTAACAGTGTTTCTCAAAAGTGGTATAAAGAACATGTACGCTCCAACATTGTCACTGGTGCCTTCTAAATGCAGGTTCGTAGGCCAAACTGTCTGTTTCTAAAGTTGGGCCCAGAAAATACTACTTAACCAAGTATTTGTGGCGATTTTTATGCATTCCAATATTAGAGTCACTAAATTAGAGAAATAAACTCTTCCTCCACTACTATCACAGAGGGCAGTCATATGCAAAAGTTATGTCAGAAAGTACACTATCATATTCTGATTTTTAAAGCACTGTTTAAAAGAAATGTATTTCTGCATTAAATAACCTCTTATAGTAGAGATGACAGAAATAAAAATGTCAGTAACATTAAAAAGTCACTCTATTATTTAGAGACCAAACTTCAAACTCTTAGCAACCATTTAGAAAATCTGCTTTTTAACCATTGCAGATAGTTTCAGAGCTAGATTCTACTGTCATATCTGTAGGTATCAGGAAGTTACAAGACTATGACAGACATTCCTGGCAGACTACTCAGAAACTACATTCATCCCCCGACCACTATTTCTTCCTTAATGAGAACCAGAGTTTGTTCAGGTATCATCGACTTATTATGAAGGACAATCGATGCCTCTCCTTAACATCAGGAGTGAATCTTTTATTCCATTCTGATTAAGATAATTACATTCCCCTTCTGTTATTAATTTAGGGAAATGTGATATACTTAGGCATGTGATACACTTACAACAAATGAAACACTAAAGGCTATCTCGTGGGGGAACTTCTGAGAATGGTCTCCTTCTCATTCTGACCTCTACGCTCTTGTGCGAGGATATGATCCTTGGATCTGTGGCAACAATTTTGTAAATATGGAAAACAAGCCTAGAGACAAAAAATACTAAAAGGATTTCAGAAAGAAGAGGAAGGAGGAAGAGAGGAGGAGGGATTACAAAGAATGTGAAATCTTGGCCCTTTATGGTATTTATGAGCCCTTGAATAAACCAACGAATAACCTACCATGTGATTTTGCAGGCTCAGTTACCAGAGAAGGAACTAAACCAGCCGGACTACTACCCATCCCCTCCTTTTACTAAGGGAATGCTTCTAGAAAAAGAAGGCAGGTGACATGGTTTATTTTCCTTGTAAATCTGCTGATAACCAGGCCTACTTTAAAAAGGCTAATGGAATTTGCACAATGTCTGTGGATAAGGATAATCCATAATCCTTATTATTAACCCATCATCTATGGAATTATGAGGCACGACTTCCTTAAATTACTTAAACCAGGGTCTAAAAATGGAGATATTTCATAGCCTAACCACTTCTTCATTATCAAGTAATGCATAACCCTCACTTGACACCTCCTCTTTTACTGTGCATGCCGAATGCAGAAAGACAGGAGGAACCACACAGGATGTCCCAGACTTCTACCATATTTGTCTGATCCTCCCTTTTGTCTACATCCTTGAAATTATTAGTAATGCTGACACTGCATAAGACCCTTGATTCAGATGATTCTGATTTGACAGTCTTAGACTCTGTGTTGGCTCATCTTTTTAGGTAAGATAATAAGTCTCCGTTTTGCATGCCATTGTGAACTGGGTCTTCTGCGTATCAATTGGGATGCTTTCTGTGGAAAGTAACTACAATGGCCAATGAAAGAAGCAAAGGCATTAATGAGACACACGGCACTTAATAAGGGAAATATAAGAAGCATAGAAAAATCTGAAAGAGAAACTGCTCTAGCTAAGAATTTCATTGACAGCTAGTAAGAAGAGACTGTTAATTAGCACAATAACCATGCCAATGTTTTATCTGTACTTTTAAAATTTACTATTAAGTAGATACTCTTTGGGGGTTCTTCCAGCCTATAAGCACATGCTACTTTTCTCCAGTTCACACGGATGGGTACCTATTGCCTTGGCCAGAGATTATCAGACCATACCTGAATACCTGACAAGGGTGCACCAATCACATACTCTTCTCCATTAAATTTTCAATAGGGCTAAGTCTGCAGCCAGTCTTTGTGCACTGCTGGAAATGTAACATGCAAACATGGCAGCTGCTGGAATGACATTACTTACCTGCTATGGCACTTAGCAGAGAAAATTCTTATGCTGAAAAAAAGTAGGTATGCTGTGAGAAGGAAAAGTGAGAAGTAGACAGCTTAAGCACAATTCTCACTAATACACCTGCATATATTTATGTACAACAAAAAGGTTTAAAACAGGATGTGGTTGATTTAGTTAGTGCAGTATGGTTTCAGTTTTCCTCAACCAGGCTTGTAGCTTTCCCTATTAAGCACTGATTTTAAAAACTCATTTCAAATATTGTATTGGAGAACCGACAGTTAAGTTCATTTTCCTGGGGACCAAAATGAGTTGACCAGAAAATTTCTCCTTACAGTCAAGGACAATTTCCGCTTGCATGAGTTAGCTCACGTGCAGTGTTCTGACTCAGAAATCAAATGTACAGAGACAAACTACCATGTGGAGGTTGTGCATAAATCTGAACACATTTGCAAAATATCAAAGACAAACATATGGGATTGAGATACTGCAAAGATGAAGAAATGAAAGTCTTGTATAAAAATGTTCTCACCATCTGTGTGTGTGTGTGAGAGAGAGAGGGAGAGAGAGAGAGGGATGGAGAGAGAGCAAGAAGGAAAGATTTTAAGTGGATCTTTAAGTGGGAAGAATAACGCTAGAAGCTGCAAACAGAGACAGGAAAAGCATCAACATGATACAGTAGTTGCCTCTAAGATCAAATATTGTGGTTTTGAAACTCAATTTACTGCATTAAAATAGACTTTAGCTTTACTCAACATCATGGAGTAACACTATGTCCTCTATCAGTCCTTCATTTATCTCATTGGTAGAGAAAAGTACTTGTGAGACTCCTTTGGTTCTAATTTGCATAAATTCCCAACTTTAGGGGAATACACTGGAGCGGCATGTCCATGCCTGACCTCCAAGTTAATGCTAGTTCCTTAAAATAAGGACATGACAAGAATGTCAAAGTAGTCAATGAGTTTAATCATGATATAAAACAAAGGACAAGATACAAAATGCCTGGAAGAAAAAAGTTTTAATAAAGTAAAATGGCAAAAGAGAAATCCTACACTGGATCAAGATGGTGGAGTAAGAGGATGTGGAGCTCCCCTCCCCTCATAAACACATCAAAAATACATACGCATGTGGAACAATTCTTACTGAAAACTAACTTGAAACTGGCAGAAGGGCTCCTAATACACCTAAGGCTATAACAAAGAAACGCACAGAATTGGGAAAGAAAGGAAGGAAAGTGATTGGGCCAGGACCTGTGCCCCTGGGATGGGACTCAGAGGAAAAGGGAGATTGCATGAGTAGACACACTTCCTGGGGAGTGAGTGTTTAGAACCACATATTGGGCACCCCAGTTCTAGGGTCCTACATGGGGGAGATGAGCCCCCTTGGCTGGTTGGAGAACCACTATGACTAATAGGAGAACTGTGGGAAGCCTGGACTCTGCTCATGAGGATTGCATTTGCGCTGGCTTACTCTCCAGGCAGGGCAGAAAGAGGTCCGCCTTAGCAGCTGCTGTGTTTTCCACGAAGGCCTCAGTGAACACCCTAGCCAAGCAAATACTCCAGCCCTGCACACTTGACATCACAGCACAGGATGTGAGGTAGCCATGACTGGGGAGGAGACTCCAGCATAGGGTGAAGAAGTGACCGGTCCCAGGGCTGAGCCTGGGTGGGGCGGTATCAGTCATTATTGGCACTTACCCAAGTAGCACAACAAAAGCAGCCAAGATCTCAAACAGCAGACACTACACCACAGCTCAACCCCATACATCCTGAGAGTCTATGCGGGCCCTGCAGACCCCACAGTGTGACTCCACCACAGGCTAGGGGTGGCAGAGGCTGGGGGCAGTGATCTGCTGTCAGGGACAAAGGGGACATACACCCAAGGGTGTGTCTGAGTGGAGCAAACAATTGTGGGTACCTGGACAAGCATCACATTGAGACAGCTCAGACCTCTGTCTGTGGCCAAAACAGGCTGAGACTTGGCACAGGTCCCACCTGCTTTAGCAATCCCCACCTCTGAGGTAAGTCACTGGGTGTAAGGAGATGGGAAAACACACTTAAAGAGAACAGAGGCAAGTAGGGCCTGAAACTCAAGGCTTCTGCTCCAGCAACTTGGGATCATACCCTAACTCTGACAAGGTGTTGACGGGCACTGTATAGAGAGGAAGTCCCACCTCACACCCAGCTCCAGCTCTAGCCCCTCAATCTCCAGCTCCACCCACTACCAAGGTGATAGCTTCCGGCACACACTGAGGAAAGAGGTGACATGTGCCCATGTCAAATCCAGCTCTCCCACTGAAGGCACTGGGCACATGCAGTCTGTATAGGGACACTCCCACATTAAGAACACCCCTTCGAGACCACAATAGGTAACTGTTTCACCTAAATTCATAGAGGCAGTGAATGTTAACCAAAATGAAAAGGCAGAGAAAGTGCTCTCAACTGAAAGAGCAAGAGAAAACACCCAAAACTGTATCAAACAGAAATAAACAATTTACCAGATAAGGAATTCAAAGCATTAGTAACAAAAATCTTAACTAAAGTAGGGAAAAGATGTACAAAGTGAAAAATTCAACAAGGAACTAGAAAATATTTAAAAGACCCAATCAGAAATGAAGAATTCAATAGCTGAAATTAAAAATACACTGGAAGGAATGAATAGCAGACTAAGTGACACAGAAGAATGCATAAGTGATCTGGAAGATAGAATAATGGAAATCACCTAATCAGAACACCAAAAGAAAAAATTTAAAAACTCAAACAGTTTAAGAGATCTCTATGGTACCATCAATCATATCAGCATTCACATTACAGGGGTCCCAGAAGGAGAAGAGAGATAGAACGGTATCACAAAATATCTTTGTGGAAATTACAGCTGATAACGTCCCAAACCTGAAAAAAGAAACAGATATCCAGGTATAAGCACAGAGGATCCCAAAAAAGATGAACCCAAAAAGACCCACACCAGGACATATGATAATTAAAATGGTAGAAGTGAAAGATTAAGAGAATTCTAAAGGCAGCAAGAGAAAAACAGAGACATATACAAGGGAACCCACATAAGGCTATCAGTTGATTTCTCTGAAGAACTGTTACAAGCCAGAAGGGAGTGGCATGATATATTCAAAGTGTTGAAAGGGAAAAACTTGCAACCAAGATACTCTACCCAGAAAGATTATTATTTATAATCAAAGGACAGATAGAAGAACTTTGGAGACAAGCAAAAATTAAAAGAGTTCATCAATACTAAACCTACTGTAAAAGAAATGTTAAAGGGTCTTCTCTAAGTGGAAAAGAGCTAAGAAGCTATAGGAAAGGGAAAAATCCCACTAGAAAAGGCAAATATATAAAAGGATTGTAGATAAAAATATAGACGCATATAGAATAATAAGATATAGATAGATATAGATTGAAGATATATAAAAGGACTGAGGATCAACAACTTAATAAGCCAGTTCAAAAATTAAAAGCAAAAAACTGTAAAAAGCAATTCTAACTACAACAAACAGTTAAGAGATAGACATGAAGATGTAAAATATGACATCAAAAGCACAAAATATAAGAAGGAGTGAAACAGATTTTTTAGAATGTGTTTGAACTCAAATGACTACCAGTTAAAAACAAGTAGAGTAGATATGGTTATAGGTCAACATATATGAATCCCATGGTAACAACAAATCAAAAACCTGTAACAGATATACAAAAGCTAAAAAGAAAGGAACACAGGCATACTACTACAGAAAGTCATCAAACCACAAGGAACTCTCGAAGTTGGTAGAGAGGGAACATATCTCAACATAATAAAGGCCATTTATGACAAACTAGCAGCTAACATCATACCCAAAAACTGAAAGCTTTTCCTCTCAATTTAGTAACAAGGATGCCCACTGTCACTGCTTCTGTTTAACATAGTATTGGAAGTCCCAGCCACAACAATCAAACAAGAAATAAAAAGCATCCATATTGGAAGGGAAGAAGTAAATCTGTCACTACTTGCAAATGCCTTGATACTCTATAGAAAATCCTCAAGTCTCCACCAAAAAAATATGAGAACTAATGAATGAATTCAGCAAAGTTGCAAGACACAACATTAATATACAGAAATCTGGTGGGTTTTCCATACATTAATAATGAACTATCAAAAAGTTTAAAAAAACCAACCATTTAAAATCACATTAAAAAGAATACAATACCTAGGAATAAACTTCACCAAGGAGGTGAAAGACCTATACACTGAAAGCTATAGAACATTGATGATGCAAGTAAATGGAAAGATATCCCATGCACTTGGATTACAAGCATATTGTTAAAATGGCCACACTACCCAAAGCTATCTTCAGATTGAATGCAATCCCTACCAAAATACCCATGACATTTTTCATAGAACTAAAACAAATAATCCTAAAATTCATAGAGAACTACAAAATACCCTGTATTGCCAAAGAAATCTTGAGATAGAACAAAGCTGGAGGTACCACTCTCCCAGACGATCAAAACAGCATGGTACTGGCACAAAAACAGACACATAGATCAATGGAACAGAATAGAGAGCCCAGAAATAAGCCCACATACTTGTGGTGAATTGATTTGCAACAAGGGAGGCAAGAATATACAATGGAGAAAAGACAGTCTCTTCAATAAGTGGTGCTGGGAAAACTGGACAGCTACATGAAAAAGAATGAGAACATTTCCTCACACCATATACAAAAATAAATTCAAAATGGATTGAAGACCTAAATGTAAGACTTAAAACCATAAAACTCCTAGAAGAGAACACAGACAGAACATTCTTTGACATAAATTGTAGCAATATTTCTATGGATATGTCTCCTTAAGCAAAAGAAATAAAAGCAAAAATAAACAAATTAAACCTAATTAAACTTAAAAGCTTTCATACAGCAAAAGAAACTATCTACAGAAAAGACAACCTATGGAATGGGAGAAAATATTTGCAAATGATATGACCAACAAGGGGCCAATATCCAAAATATATGAATGGCTCATACAAGTCAATACTAAACAAACCAAACAATCCAATCAAAAAATGGGCAGAAAATCTGAATAGACATTTCTCTAAAGACGACATACACGTGGTTCACCAGCACATGAAAATATGCTCAATAGCACTATCATTAGAGAAATGCAAATCAAAACCACAGTGACATATCACCTCACACCTGTCAGAATGGCTACCAAAATGTCTACAAGTAACAAATGTTGAATAGGACATGGAGAAAAGGGAACCCTCATACACTGTTGGTGGGAATGTAAATTGGTGCAGCCACTATGGAAAACATTATGGAGGTTCCTCAAAAAAAACTAAAAATAGGACTACCATATGATCCAGAAATTCCACTCCTGGGTATATATACGAAAAAAATGAATACCCCAATGTTCATAGCAGCATTATTTACAATAGCCAAGATATGGAAGCAACCCACGTGTCCATCAACAGGTGAATGGATTAAGAAGATGTGGTAGAATCTGCCTGCTAATGCAGGGGACACGGGTTCGAGCCCTGGTCTGGGAAGATTCCACATGTCACGGAGCAACTAGGCCTGTGAGCCACAACTGCTGAGCCTGTGCGTCTGGAGCCTGTGCTCCTCAACAAGAGGCCACGATAGTGAGAGGCCCGCACACCGCGATGAAGAGTGGCCCCCGCTTGCCACAACTAGAGAAAGCCCTCGCACAGAAACAAAGACCCAACACAGCCAAAAGTTAATTAATTAATTAAATTAAAAAGTAACTGTACCATTAAAAAAAGGTGTGGTATACACGTACAATGGAATATTACTCAGCTGTAAAAAAGAAAGAAATTTGCAGCAACGTGGATGGACCTAGAGAATATTATGTTTAGTGAAATAAATCAAAGTCAAATACTGCATATCATCACTTATATATAGAATCTAAAAAAATAAAACAAATGAACATCACAAAACAGAAACAGATTCACAAATATAGAGAACAAAATAGGGATTATCAGCAGCAAAGGGAAGAGTGGAGAGGCAAGAGAGGGGTATAGGATTAAGAGATACATACAAACTACTACGTATAAAATAGCTAGCAACAAGGACATACTGTATAGCATAGGAAATTATAGCTGTTACCTTGCAGTTAACTTTAATGGAGTATCATCTGTAAAAATACTGCATCACTATGCTCAACACCTGAAACTAATATTACTGTAAGTCAAATATACTTCAGTTAAAAAATAAAAATAAAGTGATTATTGATACAGTTGGGAAAAAAGAAAAACAGAAAACCTAATACACTGAATGCAGATAAGAGGAAACATAATGTAGATGAATACTAATTTGTTGTATCTTGATCTTGTAGGTTTTGAAAAACTAACTGCAATTGAACATATCACTATGCTGTATTTGCATTTATTTTTATTTCAATATAATTAAGGTAATCCATTCTATATATTATTTGTATATTTTAGAAAAATTCATGATTTTTTTTTTTTTATCTACAGAAGAGCACAACCATAGCTAATATAGGTCTACCTTTTTGTTTTGTTATCTACCAGTATTACTTGACAATGATAGAAATACAGAGTGGCACTGACCAGCAAGGGAAACATTAGAAAACCCTCGTGTATGAGTTAATTGTGCACATTTTGGTTCTACAAAATGTATTACAGCATTGTACATGGAAATCCTGAGAGAATTAAATGTAATTTTAAGCTACATGATACTTGGGTAACTATGCTAAATCATTTATGAAGCTACATTTAAGAAAAAATAAAAGCTGAATGAACTCTCCATCTTGACGACTCATAAACCATGATCAACATACAGAGGGTCAGCAGTTATTCTTTAACAGGACGGCCTGAACATGCAAGCACTTCACCGCTAGTTTTATTCTGAACCTCTTCTAAATTTTACCTGAAACTTTCTCTGGTTCTGAGCAATAATTATCTAATGATCATCCACATATTCCAGAATTTGATTTTAAGAGGCTTACATTTTTCATTCAAGCTACTAGTACCAGCACCCTTTTCAATAGCCAGTGCCATTTTGAGAGTCCAAAAAAATTTCAAACAAGACAGAGATTTAGCTTGCCTGAACTTTGGGTATTTTTGTAGGCCTCTTGTCAATCAGCCACAAAGAAGAGCTACAACACAGCAGAAAAACCTTCCTAAGATTTGCATAGTTCAAAACAATTAAATAAACAACTACAACAAAACATTCTCCTCGCTGGAGCATTTCAAATTTCCATTCCAATTTCCACTTCTTCCCACCACAATATTTAGCCACCCATATATCATAACATGGAAACTGGAGGGGAGAAACATCAAGGGAAAGAGTGGAGTAGCTCAAACTACAGAAACTTTTAGACTTTGTCATGAGAAAGTTCCTTTTATCTTCTGATGAGCTCTAGGAATCTTGAGTTATTTAGTCCAAGAAGTCTTAATGATTTAGTCTTTAACCCACATCTCTGGGATTAGATTTCTTGCCCATCAAAGGTTCAGCTGAAACACGCTCACCTATCAACTAGGATCTATCTGCTTGGATAAGGAGAGAAAATAGTTAAGAGCACAGGCTTTGACAGAGCAAGTTTGAATCCTGGCTCTACAACTTTTAGCTGTGAGACCTTAGATAAATGATTCATTTGCTCTGTGCCCCAATTATTTCCTTGCAAATTCAGAATAAAAATGTTATTATCATCATATAAGTTATGAGCATTACATAAGATAATATTGGTCAAGTGCTATGAAAAGTACCTAACAAATTATTATGAGGACAATGTGAAAGCTATTTGTAAGAAGGGAATGAAGGTTATCAAGTGGTCTATCAAATGGTGGGTCTATTTGATATGCATCAGGGACAAAGTGTCATTTAAAGAGCTTCCTGGAATAGTGATGTCACAAAGATGGCAATATAGGTGGTTCCTGACTTTGGTTCCAGTCACAAGGGTGGGGGAGGTGGGGGGGTGAGGCTGTAACTCAGAGACCCAGACAGACTGCATTAGACAGTAAGAGAAGCTGTTCCTGGTTGACTGCATTGCCCCTCCCCCAGGCCAGTGCAGCACCATGTGAAGTTCATCAAGTGGGAAAAGGGAACCCAGGGGAGTCAACCAGCTCCCCCCAGCATTTTGGGTCGCCTTGCAGAAGACCCTAACAATGATCCTGTACCTTGATCATTGCAGGGGAATCCACAGGATTCTCCAACTGTGATGGAGAAGGGGAGAGGGGCTTTCAACAACCAGACTAAGTTCCTACCTGCAAAGCTGAAGTAGTAACCCCAACAAATGGCTTTGTTCATCTGAGAACCAAGTGGCACTCTCTGACCACAGAACTCTGCAGGTTGCAGATCTGCCTAATTCAGACCCTCAAACAAGGAGTCCTGCCAGCCCTAGAGCCTGATTTGCCCATGCCCATGCAAGGAGCTCATCACAGCCCACCTAGTGTGGAGAGTGTCTTCCATCCTCATCTGACCAGAGGACTGGCAACAACTCCTGGAAGCAGTGTGGCCCAGTAGCACTTGAGCCAAGAGACAGGCAGGCAGAGCAAATCACCCCCACAGAAAAGTCACTACCAGGCATGGAGTATTCCAGTGCTGTGTAGACAGGGGGACTAATTCAAACCAAGACTGAGAGAAGCTCCCAGGCCCTCCTAACTGGAGATCCTTGTTTGGGAAACAGAGTGCCTGGAGTGGCCCCTATTCACCCACACAGGCAAAGGAGCTGAGACATAGCCCCACCCTGTGCAGTGTCTTCCAGCCCCATCTAACCAAATGGGCTGGAGAGAAGTTCTGGAAGATGTATAGCCCAGCAGCACTTGAGCCAAGAGGTGGCCAAGCAGAGCTTATAGTATGTAGAAAAAAGCCAGGGGCCCTGTTTGGCCAGGGAACTTGGGTTGCTGTTCAGCTTGAGTTAAGACAACAAAGAGTTTTACTGGCTTCAGAGCTGCCTCTCCCACTGTGCCTGGGCAGGGAATCTAATTTGTAGCCCCACTAAACACTGAATACTTCCTTCAGCCCACTTAACCAGAGCACACAGGAAGCTGCACAGCTCATACAACAGCCCTATATACAGTAGCAATTGAAAAGAGAGCACTAGGGACCTTCAAGATGGCGGAGGAGTAACACGTGGAGGTCACCATCCTCCCCACAAATAGGTCAAAAATACATCTACATGTGGAACAACTCCTGCAGAACACCTACTGAATGCTGGCAGAAGACCTCAGACCTCCCAAAAGGCAAGAAACTCCCCACGTACCTCAGTAGGGAAAAAGAATAAACAGAGATAAAAGAATAGGGACGGGACCTGCACCAGTGGGAGGGAGCTGTGAAGGAGGAAATGTTTTCACACACTAAAAGCCCCTTCGCAGGCAGAGACTGCGGGTGGCAGAGGGGGAAAGCTTTGGGGCCGCAGAGGAGAGTGCAGCAACAGGGGTGCGGAGGGCAAAGCGGGGAGATTCCCGCACAGAGGGTCGGTGCTGACCAGCACTCACCAGCACGAGAGGCTTGTCTGCTCACCCGCCGCGGCGGGCGGGGCTGGGAGCTGAGGCTCCAGCTTCGGTCGGATCGCAGGGAGAGGACTGGGGTTGGCCGCGTGAACACAGCCTGCAGGGGATTAGTGAGCCACAGCTACCCGGGAGGGAGTCCAGGAAAAAGTCTGGAGCTGCCGAAGAGGCAAGAGACCATTGTTTTGGGGTGCACGAGAGAGGATTCAGAGCGCCGCCTAAACAAACTCCAGAGACAGGCATGAGCCGCGGCTATGAGCTCAGACCTCAGAGACCAGCATGAAATGCTAATGCTGCTGCTGCTGCCACCAAGAATCCTGTGTACAAGCAAAAGTCACTCTCCACACCCCCACAGGAGCCTGTGCGGCCCACCACTGCCAGGGTCCGGTGATCCAGGGACAACTTCCCCGGGAGAACACATGGCACACCTCAGGCTGTGGCAATGTCAGGCCGGCCTCTGGCGCAGCAGGCTCGCCCAACATTCCAATTATACCTATCAAACCCCTCCCTCCCCCAAGCATGAGTGATCCAGAGGCCCCTACTCAGCCACTGCTTTAACCCCGCACTGTCTGGGCGGGAACAGAGGCCTGAGGGCGATCTACACGCAGAGGTGGGGCCAAATCCAAAGCTGAACCGCAGGAGCTGTGCGAACAAAGACGACAAAGGGAAATCTCTCCCAACAGCCTCAGGAGCAGCGGATTAAATCCCCACAATCAACATGAGGTACCCTGCACCTGTGGAATACCTGAATAGACAATGAATCATCCCAAAATTGAGGCAGTGGACTTTGGGAGCAACTGTAGACTTGGGGTCTACTGTCTGCGACTGACTTGTTTCTGATTTTTATGTTTATCTTAGAATAGTTTTTAGCACTTGTTATCATTGGTGGATTTGTTTATTGGTTTGGTTGCTCTCTTCCTTTTTTATTATTACCTTTTTTATTTTAAGAATTTAAAAAATTTTTATTTATTATTATTTTTTCTTTCTTTTTTTCTCTCTTTTCATCTGAGCAGTGTGGCTGACAGCGTCTTGGTGCTCCGGCCTGAGCCTCAGAGGTGGGAGAGCCAAGTTCAGGACATTGGACCACCAGAGACCTCCCAGCCCCACATACTATCAATAGGCGAGAGCTCTGCCAGAGATCTCTGTCTCAACGCTAAGACCCAGCTCCACTCAACGACCAGCAAGCTACAATGCTGGACACCCCATGCCAAGCAACTAGCAAGACAGGAACACAACCCCACCCATTAGCAGAGAGGCTGCCTAAAATCATAATAAGGTCAAAGACACCCCAAAACACACCACCAGACGTGGACCTGCCCACCAGAAAGACAAGTTCCAGCCTCATCCACCAGAACACAGGCACTAGTCCCCTCCACCAGGAAGCCTACACAACCCACTGAACCAACCTTAGCCACTGGGGGCAGACACCAGAAACAACAGAAACTATGAAACTGCAGCCTGCGAAAAGGAGACCCCGAACACAATAAGTTAAGCAAAATGAGAAGACAGAGAAACACACAGCAGATGAAGGAGCAAGGTAAAAACCCACCAGACCTAACAAATGAAGAGGAAAGAGGCAGACTACCTGAAAAAGAATTCAGAGTAAAGAGAATAAAGATGATCCAAAATCTTGGAAATACAATGGAAAAAATACAAGAAACGTTTATCAAGGGCCCAGAAGAACTAAAGAGCAAACAAACAAAACATTTTTTTCTTTTTTTTTTAGATTCCATATATATGTACCAAAATGTTCACTGCAGCTCTATTTACAATAGCCAGGACATGGAAGCAACCTAAGTGTCCATCAACAGATGAATGGATAAAGATGTGGCACATATATACAATGGAATATTACTCAGCCATAAAAAGAAACGAAATTGAGTTATTTGTAGTGAGGTGGATGGACCTAGAGTGTGTCATACAGAGTGAAGTTAAGTCAGAAAGAGAAAAACAAATACCGTATGCTAACACATATATGTAATCCAAGGGAAAAAAAAAGGTCATGAAGAACCTAGGGGCAAGGTGGGAATAAAGACACAGACCTACTAGAGAATGTACTTCAGGACACGGGGATGGGGAAGGGTAAACTGGGACAGTGAGAGAGTGGCATGGACATATATACACTACCAAATGTAAAATAGATAGCTAGTGGGAAGCAGCCGCATAGCACAGGGAGATCAGCTCGGTGGTTTGTGACCCCCTAGAGGGGTGGGATAGGGAGGGTGGGAGGGAGACGCAAGGGGGAGAGGATATGGGGATATATGTATACATATAGCTGATTTACTTTGTTATACAGTAGAAACTAACAGAACACTGTAAAGCAATTATACTCCAATAAAGATGTTAGGGAAAAAAAAAAAAAGGGAGCATGACCTATGGCTTCCCCCAACTGTTGAGTAAAACCAGTGGCCTCACTTGACCAGAGAATTCAGTGTACTCTGGCCAGGTTCAGGTCCCAAAACAACAAGCTGTACAGGCCCTGGGTCCAGTCCTGCTGCCCTGCCTGGGGAAGGAAGCTAACTCACAGCCTCAACTACTAGTGAATAAAGTATCCAGTCCCTACCATCTAGTACACATGACCAGAGAATCCAAGCAAAAATGGAGCTCATCCTACAGCCTTACTGGGGTAGGGAACTGAGCCGGCACTCCAATACAACTGCTCTCAACGAATGACACACACCCCCATCCCCATTCTCAGAGCGTGAATACTTCCCTTGCCTCAAAATAGACCATAATTGCAGGCCCCACCTGCCCAAGAACATTACCAGCAGACATACCCAGAACTGACTTGACTGAGCTGACTGGTGAAGATCTGTTTCAGCCAAAGCAAACCTGCAAAGTCTGCAAGAGAAGCCCGATTACTCAGATGTACAAATACCAATGTAAGGAATCAAAGGATCATGAAAAATCGGGTAAATATGACACCAAACAGAAGTAATAAAGTTCCAAAAACTTATCGTAAAGAAATGGAGATCTGTGAACTGTCAGACAAAAAATTCAGAATAATCCTCTTAAGGAAGTTCAGTGAACTACAAGAAAACACAGGCAAGTAAGTGAAAGGAAACAGCAACCTTCAAAAAAAAACAAAACACAAAAACAAAAACCCAGAAATCCTAGAAGTGAAAAGTACAATAACTGAAGTGAAGAACAACAGAGAATTTCAAAATCAGACTCAGCCATGCAGAAGAAAGAATCAGTGACCTGGAGGATAGGACATTAGAAATTATGCAGTCAGAAGAGCAAAAATAAAAAAGAATAAAAAAGAGCAAAGAAAGCCTATGGGAATTATGTCACACAATGTAAAGAAACAATTCCAGAAGGAAAAGAGAAAGGGACCAAAAGTATATTTAAAGCAATAATGGCTGAAAACTTCCTAAACAAGGGGAAAGAAATGGACATCCAGATCAATAAAGCTCAAAAGATCCTAAATAGACTGAACCTGAATAACGCTAGACCAAGACATACTAAATGGTCAAAAGTCAAAGACATACGGAGTCTGGGATTGACATGTACACACTGCTATCTTTAAAATGGATAACCAACAAGGACATACTGTATAGCACAGGGAACTCTGCTCAATATTATGTAACAACCTAAAGGGGAAAAGAATCTGAAAAAGGATACATGTATATATATAACTGAATCACTTTGCTGTACACCTGAAAATAACACAACATTGTTAATCAACTATATTCCAATATAAAATGCAAAGTTAAGAAAAGTCAAAGATGAAGAATTCTAAGAGCAGCAAGAGAAAAGAGGTTACATACAAGGGATCCCACATAAAACTATCAGCAGATTTCTTAACAGAAACTTTGCAGGCCAGGAGACAATGAGATGACATATTTAAAATATTGATAGAAAGCAAATGTCAACAAAGAAATTTATACCCAGTGAAGCTGTCCTTCAGAAATGAAGGCAGGATAAAGACTTTCTCAAACAAAAGCAGAAGGAGTTAATTACCACCAAACCTGACTGACAAGAAATACTAAAGAAAGATCTTTGAGTGGAAGTAAAAGAACAATAATTAACATCTTAAAAACATAAAAAGGTAGTGTAAATATCACTGGTAATGATAAACATATAGTCATAGTTAGATTCTGCAATAAGGAAATAGTGGTGCATAACTGACTTACAACTCTTTTTTTTTTTTTTAATGAAGGTAAAGAGCTTCCTGCTATTTGTGACTTATTTTAATGATACAGATACTAAAATCTAACTTTGGATAGATGCTTCCCTTGTTCTGGGAGGTAGCACCTTGATACCTCTTGGTCAAATGTTCAAGTTATATTCCTATGTACAAACACAGGAAAGTGTCTGGACATTGGCCATGTAACCTAATACAACCTAGTACAATCTAATATTGTACACATGAAACGTTACAAACCAATGTTACCTCAGTGACAAATAAAATGAGAATAGTAGTACTTAAAAAATTAACCAACTTCTGGTTTCCCATCCAGCATGTAAGAAGCTTGGAAGACGCCATACCATCCAAACAAGGAAAAAGGCTAAACAAACAAAATCAACAACTCTACCTTGGTCTGTAAGAGAATTGAGGTCACAGAGCAAACTACTGCCCCCCAAATTGAAGAGATACGTGAACACAGGGAGTCAGGCCTTACTGGAGCAACTATCTGTGGGTTCTAGTGCTGGGGTCGGAAACCTGAACTGTAATTGATGAATGGCTGGAGGCTCAAGTCTGAGAGATGAAAACTCCAGGTGGACCCAATCATAGGGGGCTCCCCACAATATTTTAAGATTTACATCTAGGAGCTCCACCAGGCTCTCACAGACAATATCAGAGAAAAAATCCTCTTGTGCTTCCGGCATGGGGAGGGAAAATGATCCGTTGTGAAACAGAGGAAGATATACCACGTTCATGCTAATCAAAAGAAAGCATGGGCTTCCCTGGTGGCTCAGTGGTTAAGAATCTGCCTGCCAATGCAGGGGACATGGGTTCAATCCCTGGTCCGGGAAGATGTCCACATGTCACAGAGCAACTAAGCCTGCGCACCACAACTACTGAGCCCACATGCCACAACTACTGAAGCCTGTGTACCTAGAGCCCGTGCTCCGCAACAAGAGAAGCCACCACAGTGAGAAGCCTGCACACTGCAACGAAGAGTAGCCCCGTTCACTGCAACTAGAGAAAGCCTGCATGCATGCAGGAAGGAAGGAAGGAAGGAAGCAGGAGTAGCTGTACTCATTTCAGACAGAGCAGACTTCAAAGTAAGGAAACTTATCAAGGGAAAGAGAGACATTAATAATGATAAAGTGGTCAATTTTCCAAAACTACATAATGATCCTGAGTGTTTAGGCACCTAACAACAGAGCATGAAAATATGTGAGGCAAAACTGATAGAATTTCAAGGAGAAACAGATGATTCCACAGTTGCAGTTGTAGATTTCAATACGCTTCTCAGAAACGGACAGATCCAGCAGGCAGAAAAATCAGTAAGGACATACTTGAACCCAACACCACCATCAACTAACTGTATTTATCCCTAAGTATTTACTTTTGTGATGCTATTTTAACTGGAAATGGTTTTAATTTCTGATTGTTCTTTGCTAGTATGTAGAAATGCAATAGGTTTTTGTTTACTTCTCTTAAATTCTGCAAACTTGCTAAACCCACTAATTAGTTTTAGGAGCTATTTTGTAGGTTTTGTAGGATTTTCCACACAATCATCCTGTCTATGAATAAAGATGGCTTAACTTGTTATTTAAAAAAAAAGAAAGATACCGAACGTTGAAACCACCAATCTCCTTTCCTGCTTGATGGCAGGAACTCTGGTAACCAGATTTATATCCACCACCCCTACCCCTCAAGCAGGAAACCAGATTTCCCTCTGGGTAAACAGATGTCCCAAAAGAAAAGACCTCAACATACAGACATTTGGGGACCTCCTGAGGAAACAGCTGGGACTGCACTCAATCATTCTACAGTAAAGCAGACCTGTTGAAAAGACCTGCCCACGTGTAAGAAGATGTGAATTAACATTTTAGTCCCTGTCTTAAGCCTAAATTGGCAGCCAAAGAAAACCACGTACTTGAGGAGAGCCCCAATTTGAAAGAAAAATCAAATCTTAAAAAATCAAACAGTAAGGCTTCCCTGGTGGCGCAGTGGTTGAGAGTCCGCCTGCCGATGCAGGGGACCCGGGTTCATGCCCCGGTCCAGGAAGATCCCACATGCCGCAAAGCGGCTGGGCCCGTGAGCCATGGCCGCTGAGCCTGCGCGTCCGGAGCCTGTGCTCTGCAACGGGAGAGGCCACAACAGTGAGAGGCGCGCGTACCGCAAAAAAAAAAAAAAAAAAAAAAAAATCAAACGGTAAAAACCACACTTGTAGTAAAGAAAATGTAAAAATTGAAGAATGCTTTAAAATTGTAACAGAAGTTGAGAGATAGAAGATATTGCATAACAGAAAAAACATGAGACTATAAAAAACAATGTTGAGAAAGCTAAAATACTTCTTGGATATTATATATATGATAGCAAAAATAAGAAAAACAAAGCCAGTAGAAATGTTTGGAGGTTAATATGAGGATGCCACTCAAGGTGTAGCATAAAAGGACAGATGAAAAATAGTAGAGGAAAAAAATTACTAAGTATGTGCATGTATAAATATCCAATAATGCAATTTCAGAATGAAGGCGGAAAATGCAGGGCAGGGAATATATCAATACTAAGAATATAAGAAAATTGCCTCAAGTCTACCAAGAGCATAAGTTTGTAGAATGAAAGGGACTCAAAGGGCCCAGTACAATGAATAGAAAGTGCCACTCCAAGGCAGAAAATCATGACATTTCAGGACACCAGGAACAAAAGTTACAACCATAGAGGGAGAATGATAGATCCAATCCCCTTCTTCTCTTTTTTAAAGTTACGGCCACTAACTTCTATGCTACCTTACAAAATAAAAGAATAAGCATCAACTTTTTAAAAAAGTGGTCCTCCTAAAATATTACCTGAAGATTAAGATAAATTTAACATTTCCAACTTCATGATTCCACAGAACTGCTACAATATAATTCAGAATTTTGTAGTTAATCCTTCCTAAAACAAAATAACTCTTAATGGCCTATAACCAAGGCAGTATTTTTACCTCGGTCCCCCCTTTCCTTCACTTCTTACTTGGTGACAAAACTGATACCAAACACATATAAATTATACCAACTATTTTCTTTAGTGAGAAAATCTGGTCTGTTTTAACTGTTTTCCATTTTTACTTATTTTTGAAGTCTAGATATGTACACATTTTCTCCAAATAACTGAGTATAAAATTCTCATTTCTCAATTATTATGAGTTCATATATTTAATTTTGTTTTTTATCAATTTAAGAAAATTTCATTTGCCTTTCTCCTCAATAGGTCCAAAACTATTTGATTTTTTTCCAACATATGCCTAGCACACATGACCACCGGTATCAATTCATCATCAGTGTGAGAAGCAATAAGCCACTGTTAGCTCATGGAGCTTTACTCTGCAGATGAAAATTTACTTAGACTTAGCCAAGGTGGCATGAAAACAATTACCTATAGTAAATTGCATTTATTGAGTACTTCTTAAGCCACTATTCTCTGACCAAGGCATCTCAGGAAACTTCCTCTTAAGAGGGACACAATTTCCTCAGCAATAGAAAGCTTTTCCTCTAGTTTTCTCTTTAAAGTAACAAGCTTACAAAAATTAAAATGAAACAGTTCTTTATACTGATATTTAGTTGTACACAAACACAAGCGGCAGGCTTTCAGATAAGTGAAAGATCTGACTTTATCTAAATAAAGTTTAAATAGAACTGTTCAGCTCCAGAAAACCTATCTAGATGCACAGTCTGCCAGTAGGAATGAACATTTAAAATTGAATTTATCCCTGAACATTTGGGAAGTGTAATTACCTATCTGTAGCTATAAAGCAGGCTCACAGACAGTTTTGCAAATAACAAGTCATTTTTAATAGTGAAGATTTCAGCAAGACTAGAAAGTGTAAAGGGACCTGAAGGAAAAAAAAAAAAGATACACAGAGCTCCTAGACTCAAGTAGTTCCCTTATCATAAGCTCCAGATGTCTTCATTCTTAGTCATGGGACTTGCTCATCTTTTTGTGCTACCACATCAGGACGAACAAGGGAACAAGTTTATGCTGAAAAGAAGTGCCAATGTAATGGCTCTGCAGCCAGATAACGTAGAAGATAGCAAGTCATGTTCACAGTGCAAAAGGACACGTGTTTTCTAAAATAGGAATTCTAATCCCACTGGGCTTCTGTCTGTGTGAATTTAACCTTTAGAATTAGAATTTTTGAACCCCTGGAAATGAACTAATGCTTTGTGTAAAGTACAGAAAACAGATGGGAGTGTGCTCCAGGTAACACATTTAAATACAAAGACCACTTCTGTACCTGCAAAAGCTGCTGTGCTACCTCGAAGGATAAATCTGAGTTTAACAAATCAAATGAAGCTAGCCTACAACATGGCTCCAATTCAGAGGAGACAAGTACTACTGTGATTTCCAAACAGTCACATTATCACAAAAATGAGAAGCGTACACTTGATCTGACATAAAGAATAGATATTTCTTATTCTCAAAGCATTAAACTCGATCTTCATGGGGCTAGAAAAAACTTTTAAACTGCTTCATCACTAGATTAATTACAGGTTTTTGCAGTTTTCAGTACTGATGGTTACCAAAATGGATAGCTACTTGAAAATGCACCTTGAGTTCAATCACTTTTGTATTTAAAAGGCAACGTTTTAGACAGGTGAAAAAATAATGTTTTATTGTGTTACATTCATAATTTTTTAGATATTTATTGTGTTAAAATACACATTAAATTTACTAACTTAAAAAGGTTAAGTGTACAATTCAGTGGTATTAAGTACATTCATATTGCGCAACCATCACCACTATCCATGTCTGTAACTCTTTTCATCTTGCAAGAGTGAAACTCTATACCCATAAAATAACTCTCCATTCCCTCCTCCCCCCCAGCCCCTGGAAATTCACCATTCTACTTCCTGTCTCTATGATTCTGACCACTCTAGGAACATCATGTAATTGGAACAATACAGTATTTATCTTTTTGTGACTGGCTTATTTCACTTCGCATAATGCCCTCAAGGTTCATCCATGTTGTAGCATGAGTCAGAATTTCCTTTTTAAGGCTGAATAATATTCCATTATATGCACTTACTAAATTTTGCTTATCCATTCATTCATCAATGACCAACTGGCTTGCTGCCATGTTTTAGCTATTACAGATAAGGCTGCTATGAACATGAGTAATATTTAAATGTTTAATGTAATTCATTTCCTAAAGAGAGGTAGGTTCACGTTGAAACAAAATTAGCAGCCATCTATATGATATACCTTAAAATCACCTCATTTTTGTTAACAACGAGACACAGTAATTGTGATCACCATAACTATACTGAGAACCCTAAATGGAGATATACTAGCAGCAGGAAAAGAGATGCAATTCCAAATAAAAGGGTTAAAGTTGAAGGTTTTTATTTCTCGTGAAACGATGAAATTCAATGAATGAGGGAAAATGAGTCCAAGTTAATCACCACACTGTGTGGATCCCCAAAACACATACACAACACTAAAACCTATGCTAGCAAGAAAGGAGTAAGAAAGGGAAAGGCTACAGGGTATATTAGGTGGTGGAGATGGGACAATTTTGTCCACATAATAAACCCTAAAATTTACCCTGTGATTAATTACACTGCCTTCCTCTTGACAACATGGGCCACATATTAAAATAGAACAGAACCAGGAGTTGACATTTTGCAGCTATACATGTGCTGTTTTGACTTCCTTTATAAACTGTCAAAATGCATTTCTGATACAAAGTTTCTGAATCTTACAAGGAAACAGAAGATGGTAGACACACAATCTTTCTTTTCCCACTATTTTTAAAGCTAAGCCCGAGTTAGAAATTTTTCCATTTTACTGCTATAAAGTCTCAAAGTCCAAAGACTTGCCTTTTGCCAGCTTTAGTGAACAATTTTAGATAATCATGGAAACATTTTTTTGCTCCTAAAAATGACAACTCATTATCTGCTCTCTCCAGCACTCAACCTAAACCTGGACTACTAATTTTAACTTCCCATGTTATTTTAATAAAACCCCAAAGCAGGTATTAGTGTAAAGGACATATAAGTTATTGAATCAAAACACCTTATAGACAATCACCCTACTCCCAAAAGATATATAACCCCAGAAGTTTAAGAACCTGAGCAAACTAGATATCAAAATTCATGCATCAAGTTCCATCTTAAAATTAATGATGTAATGTTTGATGTAACAATCTTACATACCAAAGACTGAACAGTATTAACTGAAAGCAGGAGTCATAGGCTACGTGATTTATGTGTAAAAAGATGTCACAGGGTTTGGCAATGACCACCTTGCTCCCTCTATCCACCACACCATTTCTGCTGAGAGTTAGTTGAGAGTTTACAAATTCCCAATATATATTAATCTTTGGGATCTGAGAACAAGAAATCAGAGTTCCCTGGAATGTTCATCAACTCCTAAAATCCTAAATTACTCCTAACATATACTTCCAATGCTCTACATTCTCTTTACTCAGTAGGAATATATAAAACATGATTAATAAAAATACTCACTTTACAAAGAAACATAGCCGACTGAATATTAAACCATTGGAAAACGTCAGTGAACAGTACTGGGTAGTATTTTAAGAGCTAATATTCAGACTTCCTGGCTAGGTTAACATCATCATCACTACACAGAATCATGCGTTGAAATTGCCAATTTGAGAACTTATTTGTTCCCAAACTCATTATTTCTTGGAACATGACTCATAGTATTTCTATGAACTATACTATGCATATAAACTTTAATATTTTATTTGCAAGAATGTCTTGTTAGCAGCAGGCAGATACACATACATACATACGTACAAACACACACACACACACCCACACACACACACACACCCCTTATACCACGGCAATAGCTGAAAGAAAGACTGACTGTTTAGATCTCGACCATGCTTCTATCAATGTTCTGAACCTGGTTCCTGGGAATGTCAACCATATCTTTTGACTTGGAGAGTCTATATTTCCTGTTCTTGCTAATTTCCACTTGGTTACACATCTTTCAAATGTGTAACCTTTTTAATATTCATTTTCAGCTCTAATTCCCTTAGACGGATTATAACACATTTTCCCTGTGTTCCGAATATCCTGAATGATTTTTCTTGTGATTTGAGACTCAAAGAAACAAATTTCTCGAGAAATACTGTGAAAAAAATTTCCACATGGAAACACTACTGAGAATCCTTTGTGACTTGTTGGAGAATGTGTGGCTATCTTCTTTACCTCATTAGAATTTAAGGCCAGCCCTAAAGGTGGACCTCCACTCATGGGGTTTAGCTTTTAACATGGCTTCACCTCCATTACAAAACACATGACTTGAGAAGAAAGGAGGTTACATTTGAAGCATAAAATTTGAAAATTTCTTAATAGTAGAGAAATAATCTGTATTTCTTTGAACACTGAAACTATACATAGACCAGAGGAGAAAATAGTAATGCAGCACTTATAACCTCACTACCTGAAGACTGTCCACAATTATTTTGACACTCTCTCCCACATCCATACTTGATGTTACACTCTACAGACACAGAAATATTACACATGTTGATTAATCACCAATTCTGTCAATGAATGTAGAAGATATATCAATTGCTCTTATGATTGCATTATATTTTATTGCATGGACAACAAAAATTGAATTATATTCACCTGTTTTCTAATGTATCATTATAAAAAAGGACTTCAGAAAGCCTTTTTGCATCTATCACCTTTTGTACTTTGCACGGTCAGCAGATATTGAAAAGTCACGTGCAATCAAATATAATTTATCTTAAGTATTTTTTAATGAAGCAAAGCTTGGTAATTCTTTGTATCTTCTTGATTTTTGTTCCTGCTCTAGTTATAATTATTTATTGTTTCACATATCAAAATCATCACTTTGTGGCAGTATTATTTTATCTCATTTTAACTTTGACAATTTTTGTCTAAATGAAAAATATGTCATTTGGTAAAGAGTTGGATTATGTTACCTTTTAATGTCAATTTATTTGATATGATTTAAGAAATATGCTAATGTTTTACATCATACTATATTCAGCAATTAGGATTAACATTTAAAGATGAGGCCATTTCTTACAGTGATATTTCTACTTCTAGGAACTTGCTTCATCCTGTCTAAATATTTATTATTGTGAAACTACATGGCCTGAAACAGTAACTTCACTTTTAGATAAAAGGCAGAGGGCCATATTTGTCAGAAACAACACAAACCGTAAATTACCATCTTTATTTAGGCGAGCAGGGCCATTGAAAGTTATTTATAACTATAGATTAATCAGTAATAACATTTTTAAGATGTCAGAGCATATACTTAATATCGCAGGTCTATGCTGTCATGAAACTTTTATTGTCTATAAGAAATGCTAGTAGTTTTCCAAGGTATAAACTTTTGCTTCCTAGAGAGTAGAGCACATTATGAACATGTTTTTAATAGGACTTCATTTTCTGATGATTGCAATAATACAGATGTACACTCCCACTTTTTCTGCCCTAGGCCAGACACCTTTGGATATTACAGATGTTTCACCCGAGAAAATTTTTCAACCGACTTTAAAAGTAGGTTATACCTAATTAAAATGCAGATCTTCCACTATTTAAAAAAATTTAAAGATAGTGGTGCATAAAGAAACAAACCAATGCTTTGAGAGGTAGGATGGGAAACAACTGAAAAGGAGGTAGTTTAATAAGCCCCTATAGAGAGTGATGTGGATCTTGAATACAGGGCCTCTTGATGACAAGAAACCTCCCAATCTAGGAAACATTCAGTAAGAAAATACTTTCTGAGGGCAAGGGTCAACCCTAGGTCAATGAGGACAATAAATGGTAATAACCATGTGCAGTACAGAATTATACCACCCAAGTTTACCATTTCATCCGTGTTATAATAATGATGCATCTGATAGCAAAGCATACCAATAGACTGGTCTAGTACAAAGTACAAGATTAAATTCTTAGTAAAGTCTACTTCCTATGTTTTGTCTCAGACCTAAAATTACTTCATTCTGGAATACATGGCTAATTTATTTACTTTTTTTAAAAATTATTATTACTGGTCAGGTTCACTGGGAAACCAGCTCTGAAAGAGAATGCAGAGTGTTTGTTAAGGAGTACCCCTGGGTTCAACACCTATAGAGTGAAGAGCAAAGAATCAGGATTGGAGGGAAATCGACTACACTATCAAGCCCAACAGCAATTCCTGCCAACCCTAAAGGAAGTTCTAGAGCTAGAATGGCTTCTACAGAGTAGTCTGAACTTTGTTTGGATGAAAGGGCCTTTATATTCCGTCATACATCAGTTTCTGAATGAGGTCAACCCAAGAAAGTGGCCTGACGCAAGGTACTTCTCTGCAGCTGAGGCAACCCCTGCAAGGGGAACCTGGGCAACATCACAGCATCCACCACACAGAGTTTATTTTGCACAAAACATATGATATTTCCTCAGTCCCTTCATAGTGAGCTTTTTTTTTCTCAGAATGAGAATATAAAAAATGATAGGTGAAATACATTCATACTTTTCTGACTCTACTCTATAGTTACCGGAAGTTTTGATAATTGACCTTTCTTTAAACCATACTGCCTGAAAGAACTCTGAAGATATGAAAAGTAGTTTATGTTTTCTTTAAATATGTACTCTTCGTAGCAAAAGATTTTTGAGTAACCCCCTCAAAATATGTATAATATGAATTAATATATATATATGCGCTTAAGTTATATATTACAAACCTTATTAATGAGATAAAAATAATTTTTAAAGTCAAACAATTAATATAAAATTTCCAAGTTTCTTTCCCCCACAACACAAATCTCACTTTCAGAAATACTAATCTGGACTCCTGCCTTGCTTCCAAAAAGGCAAGCCCTTTAAATGACCTCGACAAGACAATATTTCATCTTTTCCTGAACTCCTTTTAAAATAAAAAAAGTTTTTAAAAAGCAGAACTTTAGAACTTGATCTGCATACTCTTCCACTATTACCTGATGCTGTAGGCTGTGCCTTTACCATGCTGGCATTGCCCATTCTCTTTTCAAGAAGCCTCACAATGACAACTTCTCTTGTCTATCTCTTTTCATTCCCTTTGCCCAAATCCATTGCACCCAGGCTCCCAAAGTTTATGTTTCATTTTTAGGTACACCATAACCTCATTTAGAGTTGATAATGGCATGGTTCTGATGTTGACTTTAAAAAAATTACTTAGTATTTTCCTGGTGGCGCAGTGGTTAAGAATCCGCCTGCCAATGCAGGGGACACGGTTCGAGCCCTGGTCTGGGAAGATTACACATGCCGTGGAGCAGCTAAGCCTGTGTGTCACACTACTGAGTCTGCACTTTAGAGCCCACGTGACACAACTACTGAAGCCTGCGCACCTGGGGCCCGTGCTCCGCAACAAGAGAAGTCACCACAATGAGAAGCCTGCGCACCGCAACGAAGAGTAGCCCTGGCTCGCCGCAACTAGAGGAAGCCTGAGTGCAGCAACAAAGACCTAACACAGCCAAAAATAAATAAATTTTTTAAAAAATTACTTAATTGAACAGTAGAATTAAAGTAGAACAGAGGCCTACCAGGTCCCCAAATTCCTAGTTTAGAGTTACTTCTGCAACATCATGTTGCAAATAGGTTTGTCTCAGTTTGGTAAGAGGCAGACTGTGAATGCTCACTAGGTGTGTTATTGCTGTTTTAAAGCAGTATGTACTGAAACCTCAGTGTTACCTTGGCTTTAATATCATGCTATTCTACTCTTCTACATATGACCTCTGAACTCTTATTAAATCAAATCCCACTACGAATCAAAGAACAGTCCAGTAGTATTTTAGTGTAGGTGTAAAGGGTAAAAAGCATGTGAAAGGAATAAGATGGGGAAAAGCAAACATGGGAAAGCAGGAATGTGGGAGTAACATTCCCTAACAAAAGACAAGAGATAATAGGTATTTTTTCCCCCCAAGAGAACTAAGGGAGGGAGCATTTATTTGTGGCTAGTTGGTGAGAATAAGGAGGGAGACTTTGAAGTTCTTCCCTAGTTCACTTATGTCGCTGGGGTTTAATCAGCTTATTCCACATATCAATGCTCACTTTTAGATATAAGCATATAGGAGTGTGAGCATGTAAGCCAACAACTTATTGTGCACCCTAGAGGTACAAATGAAAATGAAACAAATGAAAATCTTTATTCTTTTAAAAAAAAAGAACATAGCCTTGATAGAGAAAAAAAAATCTATAATTTTAATATGTTGCCAAGAATAAAAATTCATTAAATAGATAACTTACTGTCATTTAGGGGAATATTTCAGAGGACTCTTATGTGTTAATTTAGTTACATATGACATAAGCACTGGGAAAATTATAGCTATCCATAATTATGATTTTCACAAACTAATCTGGTTTAATTAAAAATGACAGTTTCTGTTCCTTTTCCTAAGAAGTTCCGTAGACATCTTGGACACAATTTCCTCATTGGTTTTAATGTAAACATTGGCTAATATTAGAAGGGATGAAAAAATAGGGAAATGACAAGAGAGTGAATTGGAGATATTGCATTATTTTGTCTGAAAAATATTTGCTACTACTAAATGGCAGTTCCACTTAAGATTTTGTTCTTAAGGATAGGGAAAAAACACAAAATCAAAGCATGATTCATTCTGTGGGTTAGCATATCCTGCCTTATCGTTCTATATCTAATTAAAATACATCTAAGATACAGATTTTTAATAGCTTTTTAACCTCATTTGTTCAAATGTCCATCAGTATTTTTAAAGATATAGCCATTGTTTTAATTCAATGAGTAAACTGAGTTTTAGATCTGGAATTTTGATCCAAATCTTTAAGAAATATCTGTAATATGACCATTATTCTGAAGCAAACTGTAATTGACTTAATATATTAGAGAATATAATAGCTATTCAATTATGAAACATGTATTTCTATGAAATGAAAAAGTAAGCATTTCTCACATTTGACTAGCTATCATTAATAATGTATTTTCTCATGGGGTTCATTTTAGAAACTTTCTTAAGAGATTTCCATTTGAGATTCAAAACCAGCCCATTCCCAAACCTATGCTAGTTACAGGAGCTCAGTAATTCACCATGCATAAATTTGACAGAAAATGCATTGAGAGATTTTTAGGTGATTAATATATGTTAACTGGTAATTTAATGTATTTTATGGCATATATGACTTAGGCCGAGGCAAATATTGCCAAGTCTGCTTCTTAATTTTAAAATAAATTGCTAATGTCATAATAGAATACTTCTACTAAATCTATTCTATAGGGATTAAGATCTCAATTAGTTATATAATTGGTTTTAGTTTCACATTTGCAGGTCAGTTGTCAAATTCACATTGCTTATTAAAATGTATGTAATGATCAAAATACTCTCCAGTTCAAAGCACTTGACAGGCTACAGGGCCATGCCTCCATGGAGCGCTCCTCTCCATCAGTTCTCTTCATGCACTACTGCATCAGTGCCTTCAGTCAATACTTGCTCCAGTTAAACACCTTTGTCCAAAGTGTTGCAGAGTTTAGACTTTTCCACCTTCATTTTATGTCTCTCTGAGCCACATGCCATATATTCCTTCTTATCCACTAAGTTTCATTTTGCATGGTCTTTTAGATCTATTTAATTATTTCCTTCTGTATGGATCTCTGACTGACCAGGAATCAATTCAGTCCCTGTCTGTCTGTCATTTAGAAACAGAAACTTTGAAGAAGAATTAAATGATTCATGTAATTATGTAACCAATTCAGGGTAGAAACCACATTTATAAGACATTTTGCAAAAAACATCTTTTCATGGGTGGATGTGAGATCTCACCTCCAACTCTCCCCACAATGTATCGCACAGTAGTTTCAAAGACTCGGGGTGCATGGGTAGCCCTTTTTGAATCCCACCTTCGTGATTCTAGTATGCCACCCACATCCGATTAAAGTGAGTGTTATCAAAGAAAATGTAATGATGCAGGATAGGTCTGTATTACATTGATGTACAAAATAACTGTAAATATTACAGAATTACAAAATAGTATGTACATTATGTTTATACTCTCATGTCTGTATTACCACACTTAATTAAATATCATCTGTAAAGGCAACTTATCCCATTTATACAAAATCATATATAATATTAATCATACCTTGTGTCTGCAAACATATGTGCATGTATATATGTGTAAGTATGTACATACATGCACATACAAGCCACAATGTTAACAGTTTAGATGAAGGTTATTTCTGTGATTTTTACTTTAGTTATATTCTATCAATTTTTAATGGAACATTGTCAATAATCATTACAAAAACTATATGCTACTGAAACATTAGAACAACCCTCTTAGAAATGGGAAGTTTTTTTTTTCCTTAATCAAGGACTAAGGCCTCAGAGCCTTTAGAGAAAACACTGAGCAGCTGAATAAACCAATGGATCAATGGGTTGATATATTCTAATTCATTCACATCTACACTTTCAATTTCCCGAGTTCCATGAAGCAACAATCCACAAAATGTTTCTCAAAAAAAAAAAAGTCCATGATAAAATATGTTTGGAAAACTCCACCCTTCTCTTCAAGTTTTATCATACACTTAAGCACGATAAAATTTCTCAGAAATCAGGCATTAAGAAATTGATTAACTTTGTTTACCCCATGTGTCACAAACTTATTTGATCACCAGAAAGTATTAACATCCCATATAATTCCATGAAGTACAAGCCAGGAAACTCTATTAAAATTCAAAAGGAGAAGACAGTTTAATGAAGAATTTAAGGGAAAAAAATTGACCTTGTGGTAGGTAGCAAAAAATTAAAATAAAATACTTTTGACTGGTGACATTTCTTTGGAAGAATTTCAGATTTATTAAAAATACTTTCTGTGGTTATCTATATTTAGTGGTTAAGAGTATGTCTGGGGGACTTGGGGTGGATGGGGGTACACTCCTGGCAAAGCAGAATAGCAAGGGAAAACACCTGGTATGGACCAACAGCTTAACCAAGAACATGGGCCATCTGTATATCACACGTTTATTGGTGACATCAACTATGCACACACTTCACATAAAATTAGTGGTATCAGAGTTAATAGTAATTTAAAAGTAAAAGATATACAAGAATACACAGAATTTATGATTAAGTTCATTAACAAGTACTCATGTATATAGATGCCCTCAGTCATGTCAATTGCCTTGGCCTTCTCTTTCAACGTACAGATAGAGGTTAAGCCAGAAGGGATTAAGGGACCGCTCATATTAATGTTACTGGGACTTAGCGTACTACGAACAAGTCCACCTTCAATAGCTCTGAACAGTGTTATATTGTTCTTTGTTTCCTGGAACAAAGAACTACCAATTCCTCCATGTTTTTACCAACAAGTGATGGTTCTCTAATTCCTTCCTAACTTTTCTAATAGAGCACTGTTTCTCAAAGTGTGGTCCTTAGAGCATCAGAATCAGTAGCACTTGGGGACTTGTAAGAAATGTAGATTCTCAAGTCCCACTCTACAATCAGAAACTCTGAGGGAGACGCACCTTGATCTGTGTTTTAAGCCTTTCAGAGACTTTTGATACACACTCAAGTTTGCGAACCACTGAACTAAGGAAGTATGATTGTTGTCTGTCCTGGATGTTTCTAATAACCACATCAGATAGTCCTTGTATCAATTCACAAACCTAATTTTAAATGAGCCAAAATTTTTAAACATAGCAGTTATGTTGTAAAATAACATGCAGGCAGTCCAAAATTTGTACAAGATTTAACTGAAAATTGAATTGAAAGTTGGCATAATGAAACTTGGAATAGATTTCCCCATGGGCCTAATGCTACAAAATTGTGGCAAAGGAAGGAAGCCATTCCAAAGGAGTCTATTTGTATCAATTTAATTGTACTCCAGTATTGACAGCATTAACTTCAGTTCTGAGAGGAGTGACAATGAGGTTTAAGAAGGAAATGAGAAGGTTAAGAGAGGGAGAAAAAAAGAAAAAAGAAAGAAATAGGTGAAGAGGAGAAATAGCTATGCCTCCACTTTTTTTTTTTTTTTGGTGTAGTGATAACTACAGGTACAATGCACAAAAATCAATTTTCTTTGACTGCATTAAAACTTGCTAGATATATCAGAATCCTAAGTTTTATCAAGTCTGCTTTACAATAGAGCTTTATTCTCTCTTCAAATCTTCTACATCATAGTAATAAGGTAGAGTGTGTACATTTTGCTTTAAGCTCTAAAGCTGGTGAAACCAGAAAAAAACACCTTCTAGGTTCAAGCAGAAAATAGGAGGTAAGAAATATAATGAGTAGTGTTATATATTGCTCCAATATAATAAGGAGCACTGGGGCTCTCAAGAATTAGAGGCACATGCTCTAAGGAATCCTTTCTCCATTTTTGACACTACATCTCAAAGAACACACCCTTGGGCTTAATTTCCCCCTTTATGCACCAGTTTGTGACACCTACATCGAAGAAAACCCCTCTTCCACCTGCCCCCACGCAAAAGTCCAATTTGGGCAATGTAAGTTATCTCAGATGAATGTTGGAAAGAAGGCAACTGAAAATTATTTCACATTTAGGTATGAGTAACTAATCAAGCTATTAACTGTCTGGTAAGTTCAGGCAGCTATTGCTGATTTTCAGGTTATTCTCTACTTTGCTTCTAACTCACGGGTCCTCTTTGATTTCTATCACAATAGATATTGCACGGTATTTTCAGAGCATCCAGAATAGGGGTATAGACAACCTTTGTAAGTATCAATCATTGAGAGCTTGTGAACTGAGAACTGCCACTGATCTTTCATGTACTTTCACCATAGGAAAAACAGGAAACTAACTTCAACAGTCACTACAGAGCAAACAATCTAGGAAGGTGCCTGTGATGATTAAAAACCAAAAGCAAGTTGAAAACAAAAACCCAAAGACAAAAGCCAGAGCTTCTCAAAACTGGGGGCTTGTCAGAATTCCAGGAGGAGACTTAGGACCCAGGTTCACAGCACCCCCCCAAACAACTAGGCATTCATATTTAAAAAAAAAATTCCCCACATGGTTACATTGCTCAGTATATAAAATTATTGCCAGGGGCATCAGATTTACTCCTGCTTCCAAATCTCATGCACACATGTTAATTCCTGCTTATGAGTTTTCTGAAGAGCCTAACCAATATTCTTTAACTTAGAACACATAACCATAGACATCCAGTGGCTTCCCCGCCAGATCAAACCTACTACCTGTCTTTTCACATGTTAGTTAAAATTCAGTTCCCCTTTAATCTTTAGCAAACTCATGCCATGGATGTAATCCTTGTTACAATTTGCTTTTGAGTCAGAACTTCTTTAAATTAAATACATTTGTGTAAAGTTACTATATTTGACATATATCCTCAAACCACAAAATATGTTTTCTTTCTCCATTTTCCACTCATGTTTTGTGATGGTTTGACACGTGAAAGACAATTCCTCGGGACAGACACATGATGGTAATAGAACTCTCCTACCCTAAATATTACAAATTCAGAATTGATAGCTCATCTTCAGTACTACCTCAAAGGATGTTATAAGAAGGGGCAATGGGAGCAGGGTAGTGTGCAGGAGGGATACGGCAGATGGGGGCATTTTACAGTAAAAGTTGTTTTTCAGATGGACCAGTTTTCAGTTACTATAATGACAGAACAGGTATGGAATGTGTCCAAAAGTGGTCATTCCAGCCAGCTTTCTAAGACTGAAATATAGCCCTATACCATCACAATGTACATACTACGCTTGTCTTTGGGCATGCCTGCAGTTGCTGTCATCTGTCAGAGTGAAATTGTGCCCATTCTCAAAATAGCATGCCAGTTTCCTGGGATCAGACAGGTCAGGTTTCACTGGAGAACAGAAATGAAAGGGTGACTTAATGTCCCTAAACTAGGGACAGATTCACAGCTATTAAATCTAAGACCATGCCCTATGATGGGTTTCACCTGTTCTAAGAGATAAAGACGTGAGAGCTCATAACCAAAACCTAACTTACATTTATGATTGCATAAACAGGAACACCTAGGGGTTTAAATGGCCTTAAAGCACTATCATGACGAAAGCTCCAGCAGTAAGAACAAAATAAACCAGTTCCTATGACGGGATACCCTAACACTATTTCTACTCCTTTACCCTTCTCCCCCTTTACCAAAATTCATTAGAGGCTATAAAAGCTCAAAATGCACAACCTTAGCATCATTTGTATCCAAGGATGACCATGGAACACAGTGCTTGCTATGAGATATAAGCAGCACTCCACTGGAGTGAGTCTGGAGGAGATGTAACTGGTGGCTTTCTTTTCCTTTCTTCTGGACTCAAGTGGTACCTGAACAGTAGCTGTCGACTTGTAATTAGAAAGAAAAGGTTGAGAGAATCAGACACACCAGCCCTGTTGTGACTGAGATGTCAAGCCAATACCAGAAGCAGCCTACCTCCAGACATCTTGTTATGTAAAATTTGTTAAGACCACAGTTAGCTGGGTATTGTTACTTTCAGTGGAACGCATACCTAACTGATACGTGGCCTCAACGTAATGGATGCCTTCCAGTTTAAATTTCTCTCATCATAGTTCTAGTGTTGTACTAGTGAATATTTAATAACTGGTTCCCTCAAAAGGACAAAAGAAAAAGCCCTGATTAGTAGTATTTGCTGGTTTCTGTGGTCTTTCCCCACCATGGAAGTTTCAAAAGACCAACAATGATGCCACTGAAAATGCAGATAGGAAGGGATTCATACAACTGGATCTCACGAGCCAATGCAAACCACCTCCACTACATCACTGGCTATTTCCCCAATAACTACATTTTCATAAAACTATTAGAGTTCATTAATGTTACTTTCAATTTCATTATAATAGAGAACAGAATTTCTACAGAGAGGAACACAGAACTCAGAATTACTGAATGTAAAGATAAATTGGCTAAATTTATTAAATTGGAAGGAGCTATCAACTTCAGGAAAAACTTTAAGTGGAAACTTAGAAGTTGTTTTCAGTCTCAAGCCAAATGTACTTACTAACTCAATATGAAAACTTCCAATTTTCCTCCTTGGAGGAAAGAATAGAATTTAATTCACTATCACAGCAGAGAAAATTTAGTATACAGATTTGAAAACAACATTGGTATAATGTTAAATAACTTGCATGAAAACATATTATAGCTCCCATAAATTTGCATGGCTTTGCCTATAATCCAGAATGAAAAGGGAAGTTTTTCCACTCCTCTAGTCCTTAGGTCTATCTATTTTTACAATAGGGCTGTTGTCATACGCAATTACCTAAAAGAGAAGAAAACTTACACTATAGTACAACATACTTTAGTGGCTGTTATCTATGAAGAGGTATTCCCTACAATTTCCTTAGCAAGGTCTCTGTGGATAGGAATCCTTATATATTAAAGCAAAGCAAAATCTTAACACTCAAGTTTTTGTTTTTTGTTTTTTTTTAAGCACCAAAGTAGTTCTTCTACAAACATGCACAAAGAATTGCCCCACTCCTTCAGCATGACAAGAGCATATAATTTTCTTGGGATGGATAAGTACAGGCTTCATTACCAAAGTGATTCTTTAGATATTAAATGGCCTAGTAAGAAAATATTTCCAATTGAAATAATTGGAAGTTCTGAAAGAATGGTTATTCAAAATGTCTTGATTTCTTACTTTTTCCCTGGTAAAATCCCCAATATCTTTGTCTAAGTTGATTCTTAGTTTGTTCTGAGAATATCTAATTGGTAGTGGCATAGCGTATAATTTAAGAGCATTAGCTCAAACTGAAAAAAATAAGTTCACTTACATTGCATTCTTTTTTTTAATAAGAATAGTTAAAATACTAAAGAAATAAGCCAAGTGTGTCTTAAAATAGTCATTCGGCCTAACTTTTATATATACTATTCTTTACCATAGGCTCTTTGTAAGCGCTATAAATAAGCAAAAAAAATATCAAAATTTTGGTGTAACAATCTTCCATAGTTACAATTTGGAATAAAATAGGATTCTATCAATGCAAAATGGATCACCAGAAATATCTTGTTATAGTGGACTCCAGGATCAAACCAAAAATAATTTTTACATTTTTAAGCAAAACCTGCTCAGCTAATTTTATTCTGAAGACAATGCCTGAATTTTATTTCAGCATTCAAGAGGTTAAAAAATCTTTCGCGACACAAATCCATAGGTACACTTTACTCAACTATTCATGTATTATTCTATGCCAATGAAGCATCTAAAGATGTGCCAGGAGATGCCAAATGAATACAAACCACACATACACACACACACACAAAATGTCCTAAAAGAAATCAGTCAGTTGAATTCACATGTGGTTTAGAAAAATTAACAGCACGAAGCTGTTTATGTTACACTGAGCTGTTTCTAATTACAGGAAAGCATACCCAATCAACAGGAGATCAAATGCCCATACTTGAGTATCCAAACAAAAAAACAACAGTTGTAAATACTGTACTGAAATGCTTTTAAATGGTGAGATTTTACCTTTAAGATATCTGAACTTTATACCAGAGGGACAGTTCTGGTTTGGGTTAGCCATTCATCTTGAAACAGTTTTCACCCAAGGCATAGGATTTCTCATGATTATTGAGGTAATGTATGTAAACCATAACCACGTCAAAGTTCATGGAAGAAACAAGTTAAGAATATGCAGTCGTGATAGGAAAAACTAAGTGATACTCAAAGTTCCACATTGTTGTGACTTCTCACCAAATGATGAACCAAGACCATTGTATAAAACTGATCTAATGAAGTACGACCATGTATTACAAATGTTTATTATAATCATCTTTGTGTCTTCGATTTTTAGAAGTTCTACTTATTAACTGTGTAAGAAACAATCTCCAAGAGTGCCGCTAAAAATATAAACATCTTATGTAAAGCTTATTTTTATATCCTTTGAGGCACTGTAAAATTTCCCTTGACATTTAACTAGGTCTAGAAACTAATATATGAGAGAAATTGGGAGACAGGAGGAGGCAGCAGGGAGACATAGGTATTGCCAGTGTAGCAAGTTCTTCGGTTTGCTTTTTTTGGCATCACCGTTAATTGCCATGCATAGCAATTGGCTACAAAAAGCACTTATTAATAGCAGCTGCCCCTCATGCTTCAGAATTTTTAAAAAATCAATACCTAAAAAATAATACAAAACAAAACCACTGGTTTCATAAAGGTACAGAAACTAAAATATTCAAAGCAAATATTATATTTTATTGGATGGGCTCTAAACCCTTAGAAGGACCTATCAAAAAGATAAAGGTAGGCTGTGAAAATTAGATAACCAGTTGGACCTATCACTCACCACACCTGAACGTCTAATAGTTCTAAAAGCTTAATTTCACAAATGTAAAAAAAAAGTAAATAACTGCATTTTAAAAAGTGACGCAAAGCAGTATCTGATATGCAATCCAAAGTTACAGAAAGGTTGAATTTCCTTTAGAGATGGATTTAAACTAGCCATCTCCACAATACATAATTTCACACAACCCTAGTTTTCAGAATTTGTGGATTTTTTCTCCTTCTCTCATGCATTGACAATTCTTTGTAGAATTATTCCTTAAATTAACACACTTCTCCCAAAATAATACTCTCACATGTTTATAGTAGATATCCTTATGCGTATTTCAGATGATTATAGCTACAAGTTACTGTCTAATAAACTGTATAAACAATAGCAATTTGAAAGCAACGTATGAAAGTAACCAATGTACTTTTTCAAATTGTTATTTTAGTGTGACTAAAGACAATTCTATTATCCTACAAGTTGAATGAGAAGGGCATTCCATTTAAGAAAGTTCACCATTCTTCCCTTTAAAATCAGAGAAGCATGTTAGGTTATTAATGGGAGGAAAAGAAGAAGGTAAGCGTGCTTTTTAAATTGGGGACAACTATTTCTCCAAGGCATTGTCAGAGACACCACTCATTTTTGCCTTACAGGCGTCATTACCAACCTATACTACTTGTGAAGAGAAAGCCTGCTCTACCATCTTCTGAACTCTGATCTGTAGTTTACCCAATTCCTGTGTTTCTTACTCATTTTTTTGTTTTCTACTGTGATATTTTCTTTAACCTCACGTCAGAAATACATTTTCACAGTGACTTTACACCTCTGTCCTCTTCAGCATCCAGCAATGTTTGTAAAAATATCTGGAAGGGTCCCCTTATTTTGCTGTCCACGATTTGGTGTATTTCCAAGGGTGAGAGGAACAGATTCAAGCAGCTGAAACTTCATCCTTTAGCAAAGCTTAACAGCTGCTTCCATTTACAGCTTTCAAGACCTATCCTGGTTTACAAGTGTTTGCACATGTGGGCCAGGCTACCAAATACTAGAAGATTCTCTACAAGTGAAATTTACACATGGGGGAAAGTTCACTGTGGTAACGCTGCAAAACAATCCTTAGACTTTTCATTCCTTCTTTACTGGTTCTCAACTCACCTAGTTACGCTCCAGGCATGCAAGCCTCCCTGTCACCCCTCCGACATTTTCCTTCAGCACAGATACAAAGGTGAAACTTCTCAGATTTCTTAACTCGGCACTTGGCCACACCCTGACCAGACACGCCTTCTCTACACCTCCCCATCCCTCCCTCCTAAAAGACTACGCAGGACAATATTTCTTTTAAATCGGTTTGCTCGTTCCTTTATATTTTTAAAGCCCGTTTCAATCGCATAATAAAACCGATATCCGGTGGCTCCCTTAAAAAAAAAAAAAATTGCCCACCCGTATCTATTTGACCCGAAAGAAAAACTTGAGTTTCTGCTTTCCCGGAGAGCGGCACCCCTCCTCCCCCTCCTCCCTCGGAAGCGCCCGGCGTGGCTCCCCGCCCTCCCCACACGCGCGGGGGCGCGGTGACAGTCCCCTGCTGCTCCTCCGCTCAGCGCCACAACTTTCCAAAACCCTGTACTAACTTCCAGGGCACAGCCTCTGCGGAGAGAAGCCGCAACGCTCGAGACCCCACGCTAAAAAGCAAGGCAGCAAGGTCCTACCAGCTCGGCTCCTGATGACGTCGGTGAATCCGTCCCCAGCGGCATGTTCTCGGGGCTGCTCCGGACCCCCAGGCTGAGCCATAGCCACACGCCACGTGTCCCGGCTCCCCCACGCCCCAAACTTTGGAGGCAGGTGGGTCCGCGCGGTCCGCCTGGTGCCCTCCAGAGCAGGTAGCTAGCTGGGAACTGGTGTGTGAGGGCGGATTCCTCTTCTCCCCGGGCCCTCAGCCACGGAAATAGGGATGCGTAGGGGGCGGGGAGGGATGGTGAGCTGGAAAATACAGAAGCACCGACACCTGGCTTGGTGGAAAGGCGAAGCCGTCAAAATGCCCAGCCCATGCTTGGAGAGGAGGAAACAGGTGCTGTGTCCCAGCTCCTGCCCCCAAAATAGAGTGGGCGAGGCCTGGAAGGTGAAAGCTGAGGAGGGACCCGGTGGTCAATAAATCCACAAGCAAGTTGGAGACTCGCTTTTCCACGCTGCGCAGAATCAATGCAAAAACAGGAGCAATTAGGGAGCCGCTTGCCAAAAAGCAGCACATGAGGTCATGAATGATTTAGCATTGCCACTTATAAGATGACTACACTGAAGAGAAGGGTCACTGGCTTTTGCTGTCTGGGTCACTCGAACGTGTGTACCCCATGGTTGGATCCTGACTCAAATGCACTGACCAGAAATGGGGAATATAGGCTGAGAATAATCATATTTCTTAGGAGATTTCACCAAACCTACCCACCCTTCTTTCAGTGTGTATATTCACTCTGACTGGCTCCTCCATCCCTTCCTCCCACCACTGAAGCTAGAATTAGATTGGACTATAAACAGCTCATATGACTTTATTTTCTAAAAATTTCAGAAGCGACTTTCATTTGGTTAGTATCCTTACTGCTCCCCACCACCACCACCCTGACACACATATAATTCATCCTGCACTTCTTCGGGCAGAAGCCCAGTCACCCCAAATCCTGCCCATCACCTACCAAAGACAAATTAACTTTACAAGAAGAGCTTGGCAAGGGGCCTAGCAACAGCTAAGGATTTTCTTTTCTTGTTTTCTTCTGCATTTTCATGCAGAGTACATTCCTACCCTCTTCTAAAGCACTGGTTCTCTTATATTGCTAGACAGTGGAATCTGGGAACTTTTCAAACCACTAAGGCTTGGTTTCCACCCCCAGAGATGATGATTAATTGTTCTGGACTCTCACCTGGGCATCAGGAGTTTAAAAAGCTTGCGGGTGATTCCAATGGGCAATCAAGTCTGAAAAACATTGTGATGAAAGAGCCGATTGGGTGCCTTAGATTAAAAACATAATATTTTTAATACCTGTTTTCCATTGCCAGATTGGCCTTTTGCATGACAGTGGATAACTTAAGTTGACAAAAACGTAGTAGTTAGGCTGAGCTCCAGAATTTCCTTAGATTAAACATAGAGCAGCTCTCAGGATGGAGTCTCAACTTGGTATTTCTCAATTGGCATCAGCCTGAGATGTTATGCCTACTGAAAATCTGTCTTTGTTGTAATTTATAGGCAGACCTCTTAGGTTTCCCAAATGCCTATTCTTTTCAGAAATATCAATGCTCTTTCTAACAAGTTCATCAGATGGGAAATATTCAGAGATATAGCATAGCTCCTATATCAGAAAAGAATAAAAGTATAACAATTGTCCAGAATTTTTTTTAATCACAAAGATTGTGGCATACTAGTTTATATTATTATGCTACTCTAATCAGAACAGTAAGGAATTGGTACAGAGATAAAATGATGGAACAAAACAGAATACAGAAACATCCAGCCAAAGGGAATGCATTACATATGACATTTCAATTTAGTCATTAAAAATGGAATATATCATAATGGTGTTTCCATAAAGTTAGACTGCTGTAATTTAAACTGTATAAAAATAACTTCCAGATAGATTAAAGATCCAAATATACAAAATAAAACCAAATAAATGAGGAATATATAACAGTTTAAATTATGGGGGAATTCTTAAACCAAACACTAATCTGCGATGACTTTAAGGAGAAAATTGTCACTTTCAAGTACGTGAGAAATAAAATTTTCTATAAAGCCAAAGACTTTATAATAAAGCAAAAAGACAATAAACTGAGATTAAAACATCTGAACAGAGGTTTAATATCTCTACTTTAATAAAATTCTACAAATTGATTTTTAAAAAATCCAATTTAAAAAAAATGAACAAATAACCTGAACAGAAAATCCACAAAAGAGAACATGCAAATAACCAATAAACCTTTGAAAAGTTATCTACCTTCTCATAATCAGGAAAAGGCAAAAGGAGATATTTCCCACCCATCAGATAGGGGAAAGAACAAATGAATGGAATAACATTCAATTCTGGAAAGTGGGTGAGAAAAAAAGCCATTTATATTCCACACTAGTGAAATACTGACACATTTTAAGAAAATAACCTGAAAATAGCTATTAAAATGTACATAATCTGTTGCCCATCAATCCCTCTTTAAGAATCTATCTTACAGAAATAAAATCACCAGTATATAAGGATATATATAAGGTTTTTAATTAAAGCCTTATTTCTAAGAAGACATTCACTGAAAACCACCTAAATGTCTTTTAATTGGGAAACCATTGAAGCAATTATATCATATCACACAATGGGATATTATGCAGCTACTTAAAAGAAAAAGTGTATGATTTCTACCCTAAACAAGTTATTATCAAAACAAACCAACTGCAGTGCTATATTAAAACAACAATATATGTATCACAATGAAGTTCATTTTATTTGGGCAAGCAAAGGTTCATTTTAATACATGAAACCCAATTATTGTGATTCATCACATTAAAAACATGAAGGGTAAAAATAAATGCAGAAAAAGTGTTGGAAAATTTAACTCACACTTGCAAAAAAATTTTAAAAATATAAAACCTCCTGGTAAACTAGGGATAGAAGGAATCTTCCTTGATCTGCTAAAATGTATCTATAAATAATAGCAAATACTACCTTAATTAATATACTAGTCAGTGTAACAAGAAAACAAAGTAAAAGTTATAAGGTTTGGAAAGGGAGAATGAAGTTGTTACCGTTTGCAGACTACACATATGTAGAAAGCTCAGAGTCCTCGGATAATAATATTTTACAATTAATAAGTGGATTTAACAAGGTTTCTGGATGTCATGTCATGTTTAGGTATATTCCCAAAAACAACAAAAAAACTACCTGCATCGAAGACAGGAACAATATTGCAGCATTTTACATAACAGCTAAAGTTAGAAACAACCCTTATATCCATAAACAGTAAAACTGATAAATATATATGGCTATATTCATAAAACGAGTGCTATAGCAATGTAACGAATGGAATACTGCTACATGCAATAACATGCATGGATTCCACAGGCATAATTTAAGTGAAGGAAATAAACACTAAAGGTACGTACTGTATACTTCTATTTACATAAGGATTAAAAGCAGGTAAAACCAATTTATGGTGATAGAAGATAAAACTAGTTATCTTTTGAGGGATGCAGAGATTGGGGGTCAGGATAGCTTCTGAGATTCTTATAATACCTGTTTCTTGTTCTGGGAGATAGATATACTTGTTCATTTTGTAAAAATTAATTAAGCTGTGCATTTATAATTCATATATTTTCTTTATGTATATTTCCACGTGAAGTTCCATTTTAAAAATAAACATGGGTTCAAATTACATGCAAATATATTTAAATATATTTGTGAAATATTGTTATATGAAACAAGCAAATTGTAGTTTAATATTTATAGTATCTCATTGAAAACCATCAACTATATGAGGATGTATACTGTTGGTACAAGCAACTGCATAAAAACATATATATGAGCATACAAAAGGGAAACTGTGTCGTTTTAATAATGAAGAAAGATTCTGTGAACCTCTGAGATGCTTAAGCTTTGAAAGACTGAGAGAGTAGAGAGCTAGAAATGTTGCTCATTATTTTATTCTATTACAAACATCTTCAAAAGTTAGTTTCAAGTATGCCTGGAAACCCTCTGGTGTAGATGGTCAAGCAATGAAAAAGAAGCCATTTGCAAATCTTCCTTCTTCCTAACCCATACTGTTGTATTTATTTCAACAAATATAGAAGATAGACTTCTTAGCATTTTCTTATTCAAAACTTTAAGGCTAGAGAGGCTAGAATACCTCTCTTTAGATGAGCCAGTTACTTCTAGGTGACTGCTTAAAAGGCCTATAGAAATTTCAGATTACTGTTCACGCAGGGTATTATCTCAAGTAAAAGAATTCCATGGACCCTGCTAACATTTCAGTTACTCTACATCAGAAAGTATTTGCAACTAGAGAAAAGCAAGACATTCAAATAATATCATGTCAAAGGGTTTCAGACTTCCAGCTAAAGCCATTTATTTTATGAACTGTCCAACTAGAAAATGAATAACATGGTATGATTAAATGAAAGTCCACCACTTTAATTATGAATAGATCGTGGCATCCTAGAAGCTCTCAAAGATGGCACATCCCTATTGTATTAAAAATAAGCATTCCATGTAATTTCCTTTAGCAGATAATGCTGAAACGTATTTTAGATGTATGTTTTATGCACTGTCATCACTTTTATATAGAGGTATCCATTGATTGCAAGAGAGAACTTTCATGAATCAACATGGCTATTAGTTGGTTTTCTCTTAACACAGATTTTAGAAAAAACTCAGTTTGAAATAAATGTATTTTAGGGATGCAGAGAAAGCATTTTTTCCCTAGGAGACTGGAAGTTGAGTTGATATTTTTAGATTGCTGTCGTGGATTCTGCAAATTTTTCTAAGAAACATTTTCTACACAATCAAGGGTAATTTGAATCACTACACTTTCCCATTCTTTCCAAAGAATTTTTTTAGGGATCTCTTTGAAATTTTGACTACTAGAATGATCTAAATTTAAGCATTCTCTTCTGGCATGTCCTCAGACTAGGAGTGTTTTAGGAGAAGACGGAATGTTGCCTTGATATTGAGGATCTAATGATATTAGAGCTAAAATCTAGGTGTTAAGATTTTTCTATTCACTGTCTAAAAACTTCCAATATCCCATGCTGCTTAAGATCAGTTTCCTAGGTTGAATCTGGTAGTAAGGTTAATTTTCCTCATCCTGGTTTTTACCATCAAGCTGAGTCCCAGAGGTGGGTCGGGGTGAGGGTGGGGAGCTCTCATGAGTCTTTAAAAGCAGACACTACCCTAAGCAGACACCATTTTCTTCTTCATGCAAAACAAACATACACCCACGTACTACAAGGAACAAGCACTTAAGTTTCCCATAAGCTTCCCCATCATAAATATTATAAAAATGGTAAATGAGTGGGTTTCTTCAAATGATTTCTCAGCTCCTCAGATAATGGGCCAGTTTGACTCTACCCCTGTGTGACCCGCCTGAAAGATCATTTCCTTCTGGATTACAATACTAACACTTGTTTAGTTCATGATTGACATTTATAGAATGGTCTTGATACAATTCATTTTATTGGGGAAATTAGGCAAACACACACATGACAAAGAGAGTATAGAAACAATGCAAAATAATTACAAGTGTAGCAGAGGCTGTTGATGCCTCATATATCCCCTTGGCGCACACCATTCCCACGTGTACCCACAGCCTCTGAGAGCAAGCATGGGGGACTTTCTACCTTAGGGCATTCTCTGGCCTTTGGAGTATGCCAGGCCTATACTCAGAGCAGGCCATACACACCAGGAAGGTAATGGCGTCGGAGCAGTCCGCAACGATGACAAATGGGAGTTGGTAGATAGATTCTCCAATTTCCTTCCCAAGATGAAATAACTCTGAGGCAAATATTCTTCCCAATCTCCCACAGTCCCTCATACTGTGAATTCTCATAACCCTTGTCTAAATCACTATTTTCTATCATCTGACCACTGCATCGACTTCAGGGTTGTTCTCTGGGCTTGCACTCTTATTCCACTACAGATATGTTTTAGACAATAACCAGAGTGATCTTTTAAAATATTTAGCAGATCTCATCACTTTAATTCTTTTTTTTTTTTTAGCAGAGTAATACAGATGCCTTTGACTATATATATTTTAGTTATTATCAGGCACAATTTGTTGAATATTTTTTCTTCCCTTTTTTATCTCTCCTCTACTTTTTTTTTGAATTTTTGAATTTTATTTTATTTATTTTTTTATAACCAGGTTCTTATTAATCCATTTTATACATATTAGTGTATATATGTCAATCCCAATCTCCCAATTCTTTTTTATCTTATTATTTTTCAGTTAAAGTACAGTTGATTTACACTATTATATTATTATATTAGTTTCAGGTGTACACCATAGTAATTCAATATTTTTATAGATTATACTCCATTTTAAGTTATTATAAAATATTGGCTATATTCCCTGTGCTATACAAGATATCCTTGTATCTTATTTCTTTTATACATAATGGTCTGTACCTCTTAATCCTCCATCCCTATGTTGCCCCTCCCCCATTTCCCCTCCCCACTGGCATCCACTAGTTTGTTCTCTATATCTATGAGTCTGATTCTGTTTTGTTATATTCATTTGTTTGTTTATATCACTTTCATTCTTAATTCTTCCAGTGCTTTCTCATCGCACTTGAACTGTAGTCTTACTTCTTTGAGCTTATTTCCTACTATTCTCTTCCCTCACTCACACTGTTCTAGCAATAGCCATGCCTCATAAAATATTCCACCCTCAAGTATTATGGGTTTTGCCTTGTAATGATCTAAACCACCTGAAAAGACACAAATGATCTGCCATATGGACATTGAGGCTATTTTTTTCAATACCTCATTCCAGCCTGTTTACCTTATTTTTTTATGTGTACTTAGATGTATGTGTGCAATAAGGACATATATATCCTAATACATACCCTAGGCACTGTGCTAAGTGCTAAGAATACAGTGGTAAGTAAACACTCTGGACCTAATGGAATGTCCCATCTTTTGGGGGAGGTAGGAAAGCAGTGATCAAATAATCACACAAATAGATGTAAATTTGCAGCTGTGTCAAGGTGAGATACATGTTGCTTCAGTGCCTATGATAGCAGCACCTGGCTTCCTTGGGTGGGGTAGGGAGGGTTCCTTTGAGGAAGAAATTATTCATTTGAGATCTGTAGATAATAGCTAACTAATAGGATCTGTCTTTTGAAGTCCTGTCTATTAGAGCCAATGGCCTATTCATGGTACCCCTCTGAATATAAAATACAAAGTCAATTATGTCCAAAATATGGCTCTTGATCTCTCCTACCTACTTCCACCAGATTTCTTCCAAGTACCTTTTCCAGCACTTAAATAGTAACACCAATATTCCAGTTCTTCAGGCCACAAAAATTAATGTCATTCATTTATCCTCACTTTCTCTCTCACACCTCGCCTTTAATATATATCCAGAATCCAACTACATCTCCCCACCTCCAAAGTGGCTTCCCTGATGCAAGCTAGCACCATGACTCTTGAATTATTTCATATCCATCTATATGTTTTTGGGTTATGGCCCATTAGTGAGTCATAAATTAATTCAGTGCCTTGTAAACAACAGCAAAACAATGTCATAGAAAATACTGAACTGCATAATGTATAGAAAGAGTAAATATTGTTTTGTAAAAAAATTATTTCACTTTTATTTATACATATATATGGACATAGATACATCTATCTCTAAGTGTATATGTGCATATATGTGTGCGTATATATCCTGAATCTCAGTGTGAAAATTTTCTTACTGGGTATCAATTCAAAAAATGTGAAGGTATTGTGGAGTCTCCCTGTTTCAACTTTTAGCCTCACTATAGACTATTCTCAAAACATCAATCAGAGGGATGTTCTTTATAGACAGCAAATTTTAATTATCCAATTAATGAATTTGAAATAAGGCAAAGATATTTCTCTATTCAAAATGTTTAATGGCCTCTTACTTCATTCTAAATAAAAGTCAAGTGTAGACACATACAGTGGCCTGTAATAGTCACATATTCAGCCCTCATTCTCTCCCTTTCCCTTTAACCTAATCTTCTACTATCATTCTTGTACACCAAATCCCAATTCTTGCTGTTAAAACATTCTCAGCACATACAACCTCAGGACTTTTGCACTTGCTTTTCTCTTCGCCTGGAAGACTTTTCCATTTATATAACTTCATGGCTTGCTCCCTCACCTCCTTCTGATATTTGCTCACTTTCTCATTGAGGCCATCTGTGACCTGCCTATTTAAAATTGCTATCACCCATCCTCACTGCCCCAAATTCCCCATTACCTTTGCCTATTTTATGTTTCTCCATAAAACTTACAACTTCTGACATACTACACATTTTGCTTCTCTGATTTTTTTCTCTCTCCCCTGACCCATGATAGAATGTGAGATCCATTAGGGTAAGGATGTTTTGGTCCATTATGTGCTCTGCACAATCCCCTGTGTCTAGACAGTTCCTATGGCATAGAAGTTAATCAATAAATTGTTGACTGGTTGGGTGGTTGGGTGGGTGGACTGATGGATGAAATAATAAATAAATGAATGTATGAAAGGAAAAGTATTCCAAGGAGTGGCAACAATATACAAAAAGGAATGGAAAGCAATTGAATGCTTTTAAATTCAGGAAAGGTGTGGAAGAGCCAAGAACTTGTAACTGAAATCATAACATATGACTCTTATCTTGTTTAATAAAGTGTGTAAAATAAGCCTTAAAAGGATATTACATCAGTTTAAATCTAAGTGTCTCTTCTTGGAATAGGACCATGATCTTTATACTTCCAGGATTTCTGGAAGCATACATTTGAGGGGTTTCTCAAATGCCTATGAATTATAAACCTAAGAGAAGGACCCATCAGTTTTCCCAGATCTTATGAAAGATTATAATATTCTTGAAGCACTGGCTTTGGGCTCAGTTGTAACTTCATTATCCAAAGAACTTTTTCTACTAAACAAATTTAAGTAGGAAACTCTTATTCTTTTACTAACAATTGAGTGCTAAAAATATTAAAAAATCTAACAAATACTTACACTTTAGATAGAAAATCTTACTAAATTTAACACACATGCACACACACATGTTAGCCTACTATAGTAGAAGTAGGGCAAGTAAAAAATAAGCTATGCTGTTTTACATTATTAATGCAGTAATGAATTTAAAATAAATCTGATGATATTGTAATTTGGAAAATTGTTCTTAATTAAAAGGGAAACCAATGGGTAGAGTCTAATAAATGAGTGCATGACATTCTTTTCATAAACAAGTAATTCTAATAATATCCTTTGGGATTTTTCAAGGTATTACTGTAGGCTCACAGTTATTTTCAAATACTTCTGACTATGACCTACTGTAGGAAACACATTTTACTTTATATAATGCACATTAGAACACACAAAGATACATTCATATGTATAAAATTGAAGTAAATTCTCCTGAAGCAATAATTACTCTTTTTCTTTATAAGGCATGTTAATGTTTCCTACTCTATTATACCCTATTCTATTTTGTTTTTAGATAACAATGGCTACAAACTACTAAATTGATTTTATAATCAACTAATGCATTTGCAACTTGTAATTTGTAAAACCATCCTATACAGGAATAGGTACCCTCTGCAAAGAGGGTGTTGGCAAAATTTTTATAAGCTCTGCAAAACAAATATTGAAATATTGGGTTGGCCAAAAATTTTGTGCGGGTTTTTCCGTTCCCACACGAACTTCTTGGCCAACCCAATAAAAATAAGAAAACATATAATTGTTTTATTTTACCAATATGCAAATATTCAGGAAGATACTACTGATATTATTTACATTAACATGGAAATAGATGCATAACTGCGGTTCAAGCAGCCTCATGCTCGGGTTCACTCATGCTGCGCTACAAGAACATTTTGAAGGACTTTATTTTCAAATTTTTATTTGGAACTATGTGACTCATGCTGTAATATATACACTGACTCCAGAAATCCTTTAAATCTTTGCCTACATTAAAAAAAAAATCTCTATTTCTAACTGTATTAAGGGCAATTAATCAGGGAGATCTCAAATACTAGTTCCAAACCTACACTATCAGAGGACTGAATAACGGTGCACAAGTCATGTATGTGTCTTCCTGTGTATCTGTGGTTACTGCAATTTCCTCTTATGTTGTACTTTGTAGAGGTTATTCAAGGGAAAGAGCTTTAAAATAGTAGTGTCTGATGGGAGGAGTTGGTACAACTGGGCAACAACCCAGAAGGATACTAACTCATGGGTTCCAGTAGATTCAACTGCACATTATCTTCAAATACCTGGGCCCACCATCACTGAGTCTAGGTGGGACAAAGGGACCATGGGTAGCTACACCAGTAAATGCAAAAGATCTCACATAAATAGACCACTGAAATCACTCAAGTCCTTATCCTTGGTGGTTAAAGAATATCTATAGGTTCTGTTGCATTAAAGGCACATTTTAGACCTACGTGTGTAGCCTAAACATTATTTAAGATCACAGCAAACTGGGAAAATAGCTCTATCTGCCCGGGATATGAAATGCTGCTATAAGGTTGTGGTAGTAGTGTTTTCTTAAACCTTTTTCATTAGAAGATGAAAAGCTGCCATTTCAGAGCTGCAAGGAGTTTTGAGTCACAGGAATTGAAGATTGATTGTTCCACTGTTCGGGAAAAAAACTATAAACATCTGAAAGGATCTTTTAATTTCACATATGCAAAGGCAACACCCCCTTCAGAAACAGAGAGATTTGAAATGCTGTGGTTTTTCCAACACTGTATAGGCAAAGAGCCATATTTCCTTTTGAGAAATAGTTATTGGCTCTGCATGGATTTAAAATTCACTGTATGTGAACAGGTGCTTGTTTCCACGGAGTGCTACGTAGTCTTGTTTGAGCTTTTTATTTCCTGGAGACAAGGAGCTGAAAAGGAATTGGATTTCTAGAAGGACTTAGGGACAGAATCCTCATCTCACATGGCAGCAAACTGTAAATATTAACAATATGTTGATGATCTGACATTGGTATTAGCAGCAGTGGACATTTAGGAAGGATGATTGTACCCAGATAGCAATAATCTAATGCAAGATAGCAGTAGCAAGGCAGGAATGTGGTGGACCACAATTAACTAGAGGATAATGCAGAGGAGAGGGATATATTAGTGCGCTAGGGCTGCCGTAACAAATCACCACAAACTAGGCAACTTAAAACAGCAGAAACTAATCCTCTCACAGTTCTGGAGGCTAGAAGCCTGGAATCAAGGTTTGGCAGGGCTGTGCTCCCTCTGAAGCCCATGGGGAAAATCCTTCCTTGCCCTCTTCCAGCTTCTGGTGACTGCCAGCAATCCTTGGTGTTCCTTGGCTTGCAGCTGCATCCCTCCAATCTCTGCCTCTGTCATCACATGGCATTCTTTCTGTGTCTCAGTGTCTAAATTTCCCTCTTCTTGTAAGAACACCAGTTACTGGAATAGGGCCCACCCTAAATGAGTATGGTCACATGTAATCACATCTGCAAAGACTTTATTTCTGAGTAAGGTCATGTTCACAAATATTGAGGATTAAGACTTGAACATGTCTTTCTGAGGGACAAAATTTAACACATAACAGGGAGGGGGTGGTAAATTCCTACATGAACTTGTTTTTAAGGTAAAAAATAAATAAATAAATTGATTTGTGTACTTAATGGAAGTCTGACTTCTTTATTCTTCCAGTCTATTGAGGCCTGGATATGCCATATATACAGGTGTTCAATAGTATAATCCATGTTCACTGATTCTCAGTAAGAACTAACCAAATAATTGGATCGTAATGGTTGAATGAAAAGTGTATATAAATCAAAAGATAACATGTGAAATAGATAACAACTTTGTTAATTTTTATGATGTGACTTGGAAAAAAAATTAGTATTTTGAAATTTTCAAAGTACTAGCATTAAGTTCAGTTATTCTCCTTTTCAGGAATAGACAGTAACAGGTTTACCTTTATATGGAAAAAAAATACGAAGGATTAAATATTAACCATCCTCCTGAAGGTAATATCAACAATAGAATTTCATCATTAGTGATTTTGTTCCAAAAAATGTAACATAATTCACACTGTGAAGTATTTATTAAGCTGCCATATGTCCAAGGCAGAGTGCCATGTTGCCCTGGGGAGTTTGACACTAGAGATTATTATTTTAACTTAAAGAAGGCAAATTTTGATAGAGCAGTAAAATGACTTGAAGGTTACCAATTCAGTAGCAAAGCTGCAACTAGAAGGTACATCTAATTCAAATATTGTTTTCATATTTTAATAATTTTAATCAGACATTATTTCAAAAAGCCATCATGATTTTTCATAAATTATTATACTCAATATTTACCATATTTAAATTATAACAATATTATAGTATTTAAATTGACTTGATATTTAGAGTATTTAAATAATAACATACAATTTTTTACTAAAGCTATATTATAATAGGAAAAATCTTGATGGCTTCATATTAAATAATGTTTAATTAATAATTATACAGAGTAAAGTAACAGTATATTTTGTGGGTTTTGTAGTACTCTGACTTTCTGTTAAAGTTTCAGTGGGACTTTGATGGGCAAATCTTAACACTGACTTCCCCTCTAAGAGTTCCTGACAGATGAAGGTCCCCCAATGGTGATACCAAGCAGGACCCTGCGGGGCTCCTGGTCACAAAAGCCTTTCCGTGTCCCCTATTTCTTGATTACAGGAAATTGCCTTTGTTCAGCCTCCATGACCTTCCCTGAGTTCCAAGGGGTAGGTTCAAACAGTTGCTAATTAGGGAAGGGAGGGGATGTGGAGACAAGGGAGGAACAGTCAAGAAAACAATAGTATAGCCTTGGGGCAGGGTCCTGGGTCCCCCTCAAGGGATACACAGAATGAAATCTGTGAGCTGTTTTGCAGATACAGGTGGGAGAAATTAACAGTGTGCTGCCCACAAGCACTTAGACCTCAGACCCCTTGGAACCAGGAGGTTGATGATACTGACTCCCACTTACCTCACCACCAACCAGTCAGAAGAACCTCCACGAGCTGATCATGCCCTCTTTGAACCACTACTATAAAACTTCTCACTACCCCCTCCAGGTTGTGACACACAGTTTTGAGGGCATTAGCCCTCTGTGGCCCCCTTTTCCTGGCAAAGCAATAAAGCTATCATTTTCTACTTCACCCAAAACTCTGAGATTTAATTCAGTGTACAGGGATACAGAGGCTGGATTCCGCTTCAGTGGTGATGATAATGACGGTGATGATAAAAAATACAATAGCTAAATTTAAAAAAATGTACTACTTTATTAATAGCAAGGTAATAGCCCTGAAATCTCTAACGCAGCACTTCTCTGGTAATCTGCATAGGAACATATGACTTAGGCTTAAAGAACAAAGTAAGGTTTCCTATCACACAACCTTTTTAAATCTCACTCCACACACCTGACCTAGCCCTGGTAAGTTTTCCCTATAAGATAATGAGGCAGATCAGTTTACCCTTTAGGGATATAAGACAGCTGGGCACACAGAAAATGTAAAGTACAGGAGAAAAGCAGCACATCAGAGCTCAAGGGCCAATAATTCTTTGTACGTTCCTGACAGCTTATTTTATCCACTTTGGATAAGCTCACTCTCTTGAGGCACCAGGTGACAAAAACAGTTTATAATCCAAACCATTTACAAAAGCTATCTGTGAGGGTTTTAAAACATGGCCACAATTCAAGGCAATCCCTATCAAAATTCCAGTGGAATTTTTCACAGAAATAGGACAAACAACCCTAAAATTTGTTTGGAACCATAACAGACCCTGAGTAGCCAAAGCAATCTTGAGAAAGAAGAACTAACTTGGAGGCATCAGACTCCATGATTTCAAACTATATTACAAAGCTATAGTAATCAAGAGTATGGTATTGGCATAAAAACAGACACATAGATCAATGGAACAGAATAGAGGGTCCAGAAATAAACCCAAATATATATGGTCAATTACTTTTTGATAAAGGAGCCAAGAATATACAATGGGGAAAGGACAGTCTCTTCAAAAAATGGTGTTGGAAAAACTGGACAACCACATGCAAAAGAATGATACTGGACCACTATGTTACACCATACACAAAAACTTATTCAAAATGGATTAAAGAATTGAACATAAGACCTGAAACCAAAAAAAATTCCTAGATGGAAACATAGTCAGTAAGCTACTAAGCATCAGTCTTGGCAATGATTTTTTAGATTTGACACCAAAAGCAAAGGCAACAAAAGCAAAAATAAATGAGTGGGGCTACATCAAACTAAAAAGCTTCTGTACAGCAAAGGTAACCATCAACAGAATGAAAAGGCTACCTACTGAATGAAAGAAAATATTTGCGCAAGGATGTGGAGAAAAGGGAATCCTTATGCACTGTTGGTAGGAATGTAAATTGGTGCAGCCACTATGGAAAGCAGTATGGACGTTCCTCAAAAAATAAAAGAACAAAGGGTGAGCTGTGACAAAGCGAGAGAGAGGCATGGACATACATACACTACCAAACGTAAGGTAGATAGCTAGTGGGAAGCAGCCACATAGCACAGGGAGATCAGCTCGGTGCTTTGTGACCACCTGGAGGGGTGGGATACGGAGGGTGGAAGGGAGGGAGACGCAAGAGGGAAGAGATATGGGAATATATGTATATGTATAACTGATTCACTTTGTTATAAAGCAGAAACTAACACACCATTGTAAAGCAATTATACTCCAATAAAGATGTTAAAAAAATAAATAAAAATAAAGTTACAGTTAAAAAAAAGGTTATATGTCAATTATATTTCAATAAAACTGGATAACAAAAAAAATTTTTTTTAATTAAAAAAATAAAAGAACCACCATATGATCTAGAAATTCCACATCTGGGTATTTATCTGAAGAAAATGAATGCACTATTGCAAAAAGATATATGCATCCCCATGTTTATTAAACCATTATTTACAACAGCAAAGACATGTAGGCAACATATGTGTCCATCAGTGGATGGATGGATAAAGAAAATGTGAGATAGATATATATATATAGTTCAGCCATTAAAAAAATGACATGTTGCTATTTGTGACAACATGGATGGACCTTAATGGCATTATATAAGCTAAGTGAAATAAGTCAGACATAGAAAGACAAATACTGTATGATCTTACTTATATGTGGAATCTAAAAAAGAAAAATACACACAAAAAGAACTCATAGATACAAAGAACAGAACAGATTGGTGGTTGCCAAAGGTGGGGGGTGTTGGTGGGCAAAATGGGTGAAGTGGTCAAAAGATACAAATTTCCAGTTATAAAATAAATAAGTCATGGGGATGTAATGTAAAGCATTGGTGACTATAGTTAATAATACTATATTATATATTTGAAAGTTGCTAAGAGAGTAGATCTTAAAAGTGCTCATCACAAGTAAAAAATTGTAACTGTGTATGGTGATGGACTGTGATGATCATTTCTCAATATATACAAATATTGAATCATTATGTTGTACACCCAAAACTAATATAATGTTATATGTCAAATATATCTCAATAAAAAATAAAACATGGCCACAAGTTCTTTGACACCCTGTTCATTGAGAGGTGGGATATATGTATCCTTCCCTTGAATTTAGGTTGGCTTGTGAAGCTTCAACCAATAAAATATGGTGGAAGTGATGCTGTGTGACTTCTGAGGCTAACTTGTAAATGACCATGCAGCTTCCTTCTTGTTTACTGGAGCACTTGCTCTTGGAACCCAGATCCACCATGTAAGAAGTCTGAATACTCAGAGACTGTCATGCTGAATAGGCCATGTCTAGGTATTCCAGCTGATAGAAACCACTGAGCCCAGCATTCTAGCCACCTCTGTCAAGGCAACAGACCAAGTGAAGTTATCTCAGTAGACCAGGCCATCTGTCAGCTAAACACCACTGGCCCTGTTTGAATTTCTGACATACAAGTCTGTGATATAATGCAATAACTGTGGTTTTAATACACCAAGTTTTGGTATAGTTTGATATGTAGCAATAGATAATCTAAACTTCAGGAAAATAAGCTTTGCTTCTCTCATCATTTGTTCTTTTTATACATATCTATATTATTTTTTTAGAGTTTATTCTTTTTTACATTTTTTAATTGAAAATAGGTTTCTACTTCTTAATCCCCTTCACCTATTTCACCCACCCCCTATATTTTTATTCTTAACAGATATTTATTGAATGTCTTCTATGTGCTATGTCTTTTCTGGGCCATAAGAATATAATGGTAAAGAAAACACCCAAAATTCCTATTCTCATATAGCTTATATTCTACACAAGAAAGGAAATAAAATATATTCAATATATCAACTGGCAGTAATTGCTAAAGATGAAGTAAAACAAAGCAGGATAATATAATGGAGTGTGCCAGAGGTGAGTTACCACTTTATATAGTATGGTCATGGGTGGCCTCTTTGATAAGTTGTAATTTAAGCAGAGACCATAATGTAATGAAGTGAAAATGTGACTCATGTAAGTATCTGAGGGAAGAACATTACAAGTAAATTGAACAGACACTACAGAGACCCTGAGGTGAGCCCATTGTTGGCATGTTTGAGGAAGGCCACAATGAGGCCAGTGTAGCTGAAGTACAGGGATCTATGAAGAAGGAAAGAGAGAGAGTAACTTCATATAGGTTATAAGGTGTTGAATCATACACAAACTTTTAAGCCAAGGTAAGGGCTTAATTTTTTTTATCCTCAATGAGAAGAAAAGTCATAGAAGACTTGTAAGTGGAGGAGTGTCATGTCATCATTTAAATTTTGAAAGGGGCTCTCTAGGAGCTAAAGAAAGGAGTGTAGGGGACAATGAGCATGAAAAGAGGGACCAGTTATAATTCCTGAAATACTCCAGATGAGAGAAGATGAAGAGAGCCTAATGTGACCCTTATGTAGGTGATGAATGTGACAAAATGTTCAAAATATATCTCAAAGATAGTGTTGGCATGAATACTGTCCATGGGGCAATGCCTGCTAGGTAGAAAGGCTGAGTGTTTGTGAAACATACGACATTTAATTTATTTAGATGTCTACCCGATTAGACAGAAAAGTTGGCTGGGTTTAAAAAAGTGTTAAGCATGCAAACTCCTTACATTGCCTTTTGGTTACAACTCCAAGACCATCTTATCCTCATCTCCCCCTCCCTCAAGCAACCCTTCATGTGGGAACCATAGAATTGGTCACTTTGTTCCTATTTACTTAACCTCATCAGCATGTGGATTTTCTCATTATTTTATATATATATATATATATATATAATATGCATATATATTATATATATATGTATATGTGTGTGTGTGTGTGTGTGTGTGTATATATATATATATATATATAAAAATATATGCCAGGCTATAGCCATAGTGACCAGGAGCTGAGCATACACAGTTTAATCTTTGTTGAGAACATCACTCTGCTTGCCCAAATTCTTGCTATGTCCTTGGCTCATCTTTGAACATAATTGGGTCTTCTTTATATCATTCCTGTCAGTCAACTGTATACATTTTTTTCTAGTTATATCGATGGCCAGGACAATATTGGCATAATACTTAAAAATTCCCAAGTACATATGTCCACGTAACTTCTGCCTTCTATGCAAGTGTGTTTATACAAACTTATAGGAGTTTACAAATGTAATTTAAACTACTTTTGTTCTTATACTATTGTTTCTTTTGTCACCTTATCAGATTCTAGCAACCTTGCCGCCAATAAAATATAACACATTCAGTGACTCAGATACTGAGGAATTTGTTTAATATCATGGTTTTGGTACAAGTTTAAGTGTATGGGTATATAGGTGATTACTAGGAAGTAGACAGAACATGGACAAGGGTCTTCCCTTCTTTATGGGATGTTTATATAACATAACTCAAGAATTGTTATCTTTTCTTCCTAACACACGTGACCATAGGTACTAAAATATTTTTCTGTTCCTAAAGAATTACATAATACTAATAATTAATTCTTATATTAATAGTAAAAATAGAGGCAAGAATTTGAATCAAGAAACCAAGATAGGGCTTCCCTGGTGGTGCAGTAGTTAAGAATCTGCCTGCCAATGCAGGGGACACAGGTTTGAACCCTGGTCCAGGAAGATCTCACATGCCACGGAGCAACTAAGCCCGTGCACCACAACTACTGAGCCTGCCCTCTAGGGCCCGTGAGCCACAACTACTGAACCCACATGCCACAACTACTGAAGCCCACGCACCTAGAGCTCATGCTCCTCAACAAGAGAAGCCACCACAATGAGAAGCCTGCACACCTCAATGAAGAGTAGCCCCCGCTTGCCGCAACTAGAGAAAGCCCGTGTGCAGCAATGAAGACCCAACACAGCCAAAAATAAATAAGTAAAATAAATAAATTTTTAAAAATTGTAAAAGAAACCAAGATAGAAAAATCAGAGTGAGAATGAATTTTGAATATTTATATTCATTCTTTATTCTTTAATATAGCCAGTCATATATACATATACAAAGCCCTAAGCTCTTTCTTACTAATTTCCACAAGATTGGTAAAAAAAAAAACAGAACATATACTATTGTCTAGTGTGATAGGGCTAAAAAAATACTAAATAAAGCAAATCATGGGTGAATGGATACTATGTCAGAGAAAATGCTATGTGTTCATCAAATTTTATTTCAATTTCTTCTTGATAAGACCATATTTCCCATCCTCCTTAACAGCTCAGCAAGGGTCAACTGTCACTGTCAGCCCTGGACATAAAAATACCTGTACAATTCATCTACATTCTCTCTTCCATCTACCATGGCAGTCCTGGAAGTCATGTGCTTTAAATGGTTTAGCCACATGATGGAAGGAACTTGGATCCCTAAATCACCACTTTGAGTACATCCCAGGTAAGCCACCCAGCTCACGTTGGTGTATAATATGAGGAAGTAATAAATATTTGTTTTATTATACCACTGGGATTTCAGGGTTTATTTGCTACTGCAGCAAAACCTAGCCTATTCTCGTTTATTAAAGGAAGGGAGAAAGAGAGACAGGAAGGGTGGGAGGGAGAGGAAAGAGAAAAAAGGAAAAAAAGGGATAAACTCAGCATAAGGGTAAGGAAAGAGGGAAGATATTTTCTTGACTATAAGAGTAGATATGGGGCTTCCCTGGTGGCGAGTGGTTGAGAGTCCGTCTGCTGATGCAGGGGACAGGGGTTCGTGCCCCGGTCCGGGAAGATCCCTCATGCCGCGGAGCGGCTAGGCCCGTGAGCCATGGCCGCTGAGCCTGTGCTCCACAACGGGAGAGGTCACAACCGTGAGAGGCCCGCGTACCGCAAAAAAAAAAAAAAAAAAGTAGATATGTTAGACACATGCCATTCTCTCATTCTAATCAAATGGCCTCAAACACACAGTAAAACACTGGTCAGAATATAACCATTTGTACACGTCAAAGTGAAGATTATCACTTGCCCCAAGGTTGTTTGATTTGTCTACAGCTTTTGCTTTTAGATATTTTACAGCAACTTCTCATTGGTCATATTTTAGTGAATGGTAGAGAAGCATCTTCTCTACCAGGAAACTTAAACCTGCTTCATTTCAAGTCATTACATATTAGTAGCTGTTGAAGCAGCCTCTATAAATATTCTGTGGAGGCCAAATTTCAGAAACTCAGTGATTTCAAACTGGTATGCTCTAAACTCTTGCATTTTGATAAGCCTTTCCTTTTTCTGCCTTTATGTATAAAGAAATGTTGATCAGAAATTTAGATTCAATACAGGATTAAGGTATTTGTATAAGTGAGAAATCATTCCTGGTGAAATGACCATATCTTTACCATTAAAAATAGTAAAATTATTACATTTACTCTCTCTAGATGTTCCCAAACACTTGTCCTGACCATAGTGAGTTTTGTATTCATGTTGCTTATTCATATACAAAACTTACCATTTTTTTGACTCAACAGATCAATGATGCTTGCCCCTGTTTACTTTGCTGTATTTGCTGAGAGTATCTAAGCAATGTCTGTTGTTTTCTAATAGAATAAGAATATGAAAGACATTCCTTAAATGTTGTCTTAAGTCCTTAGGAGTTGAACTGAGAAACGGATACATTACCTACATTCTAATGTCAATGCATTTATCTTTTTACTGTATAACACACTAAGTTACATAGAGGTTTTTGGACTTAATGCTTCTGCCCAGGCCACTTTTATCACTGATCATGCCTCATTTTCTAGAAACCTATACATTGTACTGGTCTTGCTAATACTATGATGCAGAAGGAAGCTCAGAGCTTACAACATTCATGTCACATCTGAAAAGGCAGATGGGATTCGTGGGTATGACTTCATATCTTGGGAAAATATAAACATGGCGATAAATCTCCATTGTTTTCCTCTATAGCTAGCTCAAGAATCATGAATATTGGAAATAAAACAACTATAAAGGCTAAATGTGGCATATGCAACAAATCCAGAAAATCCAAGTTCCTTGACCTTGTCTAATGTTAGTTGTATCCATCCTGTGGAATTTGAATTTGATGCCACTGTTATGTTAATCCATCAGTGCATGTTAGTGGATGATAAAAGCAATTATAGGTAATCACAAAAACATGTAACTGATAGATTTGTGACAAGTCAGAAATTTAATTTTCTGTGGATAAAAATGAAAGGAGACCTCACTGTGACAGATTTAAATTAATTTATTAGAAAAATAGATTAAATGTATACAAGACTGGTGACACAAGAGTCATGAGGAAAGTAAAGCTCTGAGAGAAGTGATTAAAACAGAAGGTGAAAGCATTTGAGACATGAAAAGTGATCCAGGTCCCAAGAATTACAAACTGTGTATAATGCATTTTACCAAAGTTAAAGTAACATGTTCTTTCTCCTTGTGATTAATCATAACAGTAGCCCTTGGGCACATGAATTAAAGTGAGACATAAATCAAATTGAGCCAATCACCACCGAGTAATTCTAATGACATAAACAAGCAGCCAGGCTTTACCAACATTTTACTGCCCCTAACAGTCCTGGATTACTACCCAACATGTGGAGACCACACAGTAGACCACAAAGAACACTGCAGTATAGAATTTTGGTTTTAAAGCCATCACTAGTTTTACAAAATTGGCTAAACAATGAATCTTGTGGCTATTCAGTTTCCCCAACATAATAAAAATAAGAGTATCCATTCTTTCTTACTATGCAGGTAATTGCAATCGTCAAATAAGGTAATTTATGTAAAACTATATTGAAAATTATAGCACACAGGACAATTGTGAAATATTAGATTACCTCCAGAGAAATATGTTTAGATGCATAGTTGTGTTCCTTCCTCGGGAAGAGAACTACCGGGCAACAATTGTAATCTCGTATCTATAGATCTGAGATGAATCCAGACCAGGTTTTAATCATAAGAAAGTTACTCAATCATTTCCAATTTCACCAACCACGTGTATCGATGTGATTACGCTCACAGCAATGCACTTGCCAGACAGATTTAACAACAATAACACCAAATGCAAAATTAAATACAGTATAGCCCTTGCCAAGCAACAATGTAAGATCTTGCAGTCCAGCTGGGGAGGAATGGGCCAAGACAGGTAAAGCAGTTAAATAACAATGCTTCCTTTACATCTTTTTGAAAGTTCCAGCTTTATTTTAAGAAAAAGATAGATAAGGAGATTATATGGAATATAACCCTCCCTCCCAATAGTGCTTTGAACATTGAATCTCTGATGATATTTAACACAGGATAAACAAGTACCTGCCTTAGTTAAGTCATAGAATATGGGATCTCTCTTTTAGCTTTATAAAAGCAGTTCTCTTTCTTCTTTAATTCTTCTAAAAGTTGTAGAAGAGAAGTTAAATGTAAGTTCTTGAAAAAGTAACAGTTTGTATACTTATGTAAGGGCAAAGCCATCTGTATTGAGTGATTGTGATTGAAATTTGAAAACTAGTAGATACATTTTCTATTTTCTCTTTGTCTCATAGTATCCCCTCTCCAATTGTTTCTCCATATCTCTTTCCTATTTCTATTTATGGCAGGCATGCCCACTTCAAAACTTACCTTTCTTTTCCTTTCCCTCCATGTCCACATCCAAATGATTTGCTAAGCACCGTTCTACCACTGTATCACGTTTTCTATCACCTCTCTCGATTTCCACCAAAGAAATTCAGAATTACTTTAAATTTCTTCTTCAAATATCATGTGCCCCCCACCAATTTATTTTACAGACTGTTGCCAAATCTAACTTTCCTAAAATGTTCTCTTACTGTGAAGACACTGCTTGAATATCTTCAAAGAATCCAATTTATCTAAAGCATCAGATCTCAAAGTGCGATCTCAGGGCCAGCAACATCAGAATCACCTGGTAGGTTGTTAGAAATACAACTTGTGCAGTCTTATCCAGGACCTACTGAATCAGAAACTATGGAGATGAAGCCCAGAAATCTGTATTTGAAAAAGCCATCCAGGTGTTAATTTTTTTTGTATGAATAGACTTTATTTTTAGAGAAGTTTTGTTTATGGAAAAACTGAGCTGAAAGTAGAGTCCCATAAACCCCCTCTTCCCCACATGTACATTTGTCCTTATTATTAAAAACTTGCATTAGTATCATAATTTGTTACAACTGATGAACCAATATTGATGCATTATTATTAAAGTCCATAGTTTACATGAGGGTTTACTCTTTTGCTGTACAGTTCTATGGCTTTTAATAAATACGTAATGGCATGTATCCACCAGTGCAGTATCATACAGAATAGTTTCATTGCCCTAAAAATTCCCTGTTTCACTTGTTCATCCCTCCCTCCCTCCCTCCCTCTGAGGACCTGGTAACCACTGAAAATTTTATTATCTATAGTTCCAGAAGGTCATATGGTTGGATTCTTACAACATGTAGCGTTTGCAGACTAGCTTCTTCCACTTAGCAATATGCACGTAAGATTCCTCCATGCCTTTTCATGGCTTGATCGCACATTTATTTTTGTAGCTGAATAATATTCCATTGTACGGGTATACCAGTTTTTAATCTCTTCCCCTATTAAAGGGCATTTTGGTTGCTTCCAAATTTGGGCAATTATGGATACAATTGCTATAAACATCCACGTGCAGGTTTTTGTGCAGACATAAATTTTCATCTCATTTGGATAAATATGTAGAGGCACAGTTCCTGGATAGTAAGAGTATATCTAGCTTTGTAAGACACTGTCAAATTGTCTTCCAAAGTGGCTGTACCATTTTATATTCCCATCAGCAATGAATGAGAGTGTCTGTTGCTCCACATCCTCGCCAGCATTTGGTGTGTTCAGTTTACTGAATTTTAGTCATTCTAATAGGTGTATAGTAGTATCTCATTGTTGTTTTGATTTCTAATTTCCTAATGCCATTTGATGTTGAGCATCTTTTCATATGCTTATTTGCCATCAGTATATCTTTCTTCTTGAGGTATCTGTTCAGATCTTTTGCCCATTTTTCAACTGGATTTTTTGTTTCTTATTAAGTTTTCATTATACATTCAGGATGAGTATTTTGCCAGATGTGTGATTTGTAAACATTTCCTCCCAGTCGGTGATTTGTCTTTTTCTGCTCTTGATCATGTCTTTCACAGAACCTAAGTTTCTAATTTTAAGGAAATCCAACTTATCAATTGTATTGACGTATCTAAAAACTCATCATCAAACTCAAGGTCACCTATACTTTCTCCTACTTATCTAATAAAAGCTTTCCAATTTCATGTTTTACATTTAGGTCTATGATCCATTTGGAGTTAATTCTTGTGAATGGTGTAAGGTCTGTGTCTAGATTAAGATTTTTGCATATGGTTGTCTGGTTGTTTCAGCATCATTTGTTGAAAAGCCTATACTTCCTCCTTTGAATTGCCTTTGCTCTTTTGTTAAAGATAAATTGACTATATTTGTGTTGTTCTTTTTCCAGGGAAGGGGTGGCTCTCTATTCCATTCTTTGGTTTATTTTTCTATTCTTTGCCAGTACCACACTATGTTGATTATTGTACCTTTAGAGTAAGTCTTGAAGTCAGGTAGTGTGTCTTCCAACTTTGTTCTTCTTTAATATTGTTTTGGCTATTCTGTTTTTTTTTTTCCCTTTCCATATAAATTTTAGAATCAATTTGTCAGTATCCTCAGAGTAATTTTCTGGGATTTTTATTGTTATTGCATCAAATTTATAGGTCAAGTCAGGAAGAACTGACAATTTGACAATATTAATTTTTCTCAACCATGAACATAAATATCTAATTATTTAGATCTTCTTTGATTTCTTTCATCAGTTTTATAGTTTTCCTGATACAGATCTTATCCATATTTTGTTAATTTATACACAAGTATTTCATTTTTGTGCCAATGTAAATGGTATTATGTTTTATATACAAATTATAATTTGTTATACCAGTTCATTGCTGGTATACGGGAAAGTGATTGACTTTTGTATAGTATCCTTGTACAATGGAACCTTGCTATCACTATTTATTAGTTCCAGGAGTCTTTTGTTTGTTTTTCTTTAATCAACTTTTGAGATTTTCTACATAAACAATCATGTCATATATGAACAAATATAGTTTTATGTCTTCCTTTATAATCTGTATATCTTTTATATCATTATTTTGTATTATATTGCATTAGCTAGGACTTCCAGTATCATGGTGCATAGGAATGGTAGGAAAGGACATCCTTGCCTTTTTCCTCATCATAGGTGGAAAACATCTTATTCTCACCATTAGGAATGATATTAGCTGCAGGTCTTTTGTAGATTTTTTTTTCCAAGTTGAGTAAGTTCTCTTCTATTCCTAGTTTGCTGAGGTTTTTTTCTTTTCTTTTGGGTTTTTTTTTAATCATGAAATGGTGTTGGATTTTGTCAAATGCTTTTTCTGCATCTGTTGATAATATCATATGATTTTTCTTCTTTAGCCTGTTGATATAATGGATTACATCAATGGGTTTTTGAATGTTGAGCCAGTCTTGCATACTTGGAATAAATTCCACATGGCCATGGTATATAATTCTGTTTATACACTGGTGTATTTGATTTGATAATATTTGCTGAGGATCTTGTATCTATAGAGATATTGGTCTGTACTTTTCATATCTTGTAATGTCTTTGGGCATTAGGTTAATGTTGGCCTCATAGAATGAGTTAGGGAGCATTCCCTCTGCTACTATCCTCTGAAAGAAAGTATAGATAATAATTTCTTCCTTAAATGTTTGGTAGAATTCATCAATGAAACCATGTGGACCTGTTGCTTTCTCTTTTAGAAAGTTAATTAATTATTGATTCAATTTCTTTAATAGATACAGTCTTATTCAGATTATCTATTTCTCCATTTGTGAATTCTGATAGATTGTGTCTTTCAAGGGACTGATCCATTTCATCTAAATTATCATATTTTCAAGTATACAGCTGTTCAAAATATTCCTGTATTATCCTTCTAAAGTCCACATGTTTGGTAATGATAGCCTCTTTTTCATTTCTGTTCATTAGTAATTTGTGCCTTCTCTATGTTTTTTGGTTAGCCTGTGCTTCTCAGCCTTTCTCCCTCTACTACCCCTTCAGTAATACAGCAGGGCTACAGGGGGCTGAAGTTGGGGTATTTATTTTCTACAATTAGGAAAACCCAGATCAGTTAGGCTCTGGTAAACTATTTTCCCTTGAGGTCAGGCTTTTTTAAGGAAAACCCCATACTTTAGGCATATTTCCAGTGGTTACTTTTCCCCTTCCCCTGCTAGAAGCATGAGGGTATTTTCCTCTCATTTTCCCAAGCTTTTTATATGTTGAATCAGAAAGTAGAAGTCCTCCAAAATTTTTTAATGCATAATCAAATTTGAGAACCACTGATCTACAGGATAAATTCTAAACTCTTTATCATGAATTCTAGGTTCTACTTAATCTGGCTCCACCAGGATTCTAATATTATGTTCTACACTATCCTCTTTATACTGTCAATGGAATTTCTTCTGTTTTCTACTTTCACTCCTATCTTTCTTCAGTCCCCCTCTTTTGCTCTTGTCTTTTTGCCTCTTTGACTGAAATTTTCTCTCTGTTTATACATGCCACACACATACACACACACACACGTGTGTGTGTGTGTGTGTGTGTGTGTGTGTGTGTGTGTTTATTTTCTACTTTCACTCCTTCGTATATGTAGGGGAGGAAATTTTTTTCCTCTACCCTTCTTAGTTCCTTGGTCTTTGGCTGATCTAATAATAAAATTAACATAGGACAGATTAACAGGAGAAAAACAAAAATTATGTGTGTATGGGACCCCATAAGAATATAAAACCCACAGGTAATCAGGCAATTGAGGCTGATATGCCATTCTGCAACTAAGGAGAAGGGGTAAGGGTTTGGGACTACAAACGGAAGGAAGATAATTCACAGGAAGATGAAAAGAGCAAATGTTTGGTAAACAAATGTTTGCCATGCAGAGACAATGGGACACAGAAAGAACTTTGAACAAACAGATCCTGCTGAGCTACCCCCCACCTTATCACACCTAGCACAAACTCTTTGTAGTTATGTCTGGTGACAATTCTCTTTTTGGGCCATGTCTTCTATCTGAATTCTTTTCTTCAGTTAAGGGAGAGGTAGAAAGCTCATCCTGAGTCTTTGAGGCATTGATTGACTTCAGCTCAAAGTAATCCACGTGCCAAAGTGGCACATTTGGGGGAGGCTCATTTTTAACCCCTTCACAGCTCTCCAGCAATATATTAACTACTAGGGAGACAAAAACATCTATACAATTACATGCCATATGTTTCACAGGACTAACAGTAAAGTCATCAGTGTAAGATTTTGTGTCAGATGTGCCTGCAGATAAAAAATATATATGAAACTCACTCTCTGAAAACTTTTTTCTTGATTTTTTCTTGATTTTTTTTTTGTTTTCTTAATCTACAGCCCAACCAACATCATTGAAAAACAAACTATATAAGCATATTTTATATTTATACATAAACTCTTTAGTTTACAGAAAATAACTGCCTCTGATAAAACCACTCAACTTATGTAACTTTCTCCTTAATTCTTTTTAAATATGTTTTAATATTATATCTGGAATGCACTGATTTGTAAGCCTATACATTTTAGGAAAGCAGTTTGTATCAGAAGAGAGAAGTATCCAAATAAAGTTGCAGGTGATAGTTTTTTCTGGTAATGGTCTAGCAGACTTTTGATTTATCACTGCATTCAGCAGAAGCACCTTGCAGAGAAAAGGGGGATGTAAAAGTAATTTCACAAAGCAGACAAGATGCCTCAAGATTCTGGCTTATTAGCACATCAAATGGTACCACACAGGATGGTGGAATCACTTGTTTTCAGTCTCTTTTTGGTTGGAGAGGCAGAAACTTTATGAGACAAAACTGAATTGCTTCTTTAGCTTTATCAGTGTGTATTATGATGGTTTACTTGCAGTTGAAGCATTTATTAAAAAATACTGCAATGATAACTAACTAATGATAAGAAAAGCCCCTGGTGGGGGGAATTTTCCTGGTGGCCCAGTGGTTATGAATCCGCCTGCCAATGCAGGGAACAGGGGCTCAATCCCTGGTCCAAGAAGATCCCACATGCCGCGGAGCAACTAAGCCCGTGCTCCACAACTACTGAGCCCGTGTGCCACAACTACTGAGGCCCACATGCCTAGAGCCTGTGCTCCACAACAAGAGAAGCCACCGCAATGAGAAGCCTGCGTACTGCAATGAAGAGTAGCCCCAGCCCGCCGCAACTAGAGAAAGCCCGCACACAGCAACAAAGACCCAATGCAGCCAAAAATAAAATAAATAAAATAAATAAACTTATTTTTAAAAAAGCCCTGGTGGGGCGTTTGATGCTAATTACACCTGAAGCATCCTCTAAAGCAGTAAAGCATCCTCTAAAACATCCTCTAAAGCATCCTCTAAGCATCCTCTAAAGCATGAAAGTCTCAAACTTTCATGTACATGGGTATGACTTGGGACCTTGTTAAAATGCAGATGTAATTCAGCATGTTTGGGGCATGGCCTGAGATTCTGCATTTCTATAAAGCTCCAAGGTAATGCTGCTGCTTGCTAAACTGTGAATAGCAAGACTCTAGTATACCATAAACTTCCTCAGAGTACAAGCTGTATCTTAACTCATGTTTGCTCTTAAGTCTATACCTCTTTTTGCTTACTTTTATTTATCACTATCTATTCATCATCTGTTGATCAAACAATCGATCGATCGCACTGCTCCAATAATAATTTAATGTTATTTATAGAGACTTAGTAATTAAAAATAGATTAACTTTATCTATATAAAGTTTTTTATATAAAGTTTATATATGTATATATATATATATATATATATATATATATAGAGAGAGAGAGAGAGAGAGAGAGAGAGAGAGAGAGAGAGGGAGGGAGGAATCAGGGCAAAAGGAAAAAAGAGTAAGGTGAAGGAAATAGTTGAATTTAGTTTCCTACTGAATGTAAGCCTAAAATAAATCTCTCGACTTGATGACCATAGGTCCTAGTTTGCTGAGGACAGTCCTGGTTTATGCTTACTTCATTGATGTAATAATTGATAGTGTTCTCTATTCTAGATTTTATTAAAAAGTATACGGACACCCTATTGTTAACCCTTTTAAACAGCTATTTATCTGAAATAAGTCTTACAATGATCTTTGAATTGCTTACTGTATGAGGAGAAGAAGTCTTTAAGCAAATGCCCAAACACTGGAAAGAAAAGATAAACAGTCCGTAATATTCTTAAAACATTTATTCATTTACCACGATGAATAATGGTGGCATATTACATATTAAAACTATACTTTTTTGTATATGATTGCAATGAAAGTTCTTGAAGTTTATTTTTATTATATATCAATATAAATATTTTGATTTTTTTTTTGCAGTACGCGGGCCTCTCGCTGTCGTGGCCTCTCCCGTTGTGGAGCACAGGCTCCGGACGCACAGGCTCAGCGGCCACGGCTCACGGGCCCAGCCGCTCCGCGGCATGTGGGATCTACCCGGACCGGGGCACGAACCCGTGTCCCCTGCATCGGCAGGCGGACTCTCAACCACTGCGCCACCAGAGAAGCCCAATATTTTGATTTTTTAATATAATATAAATTATTTATTTGGTGATATATATGAAATCTTATCACTAGAAATTTCGACAATTAGTATTGCAGAGAGAAGATATCTAAAAGTTACTTTCAGTTTCTCAGATTGCACACTGAAATATATAGAATGACTGTTAATCTTATACTCCCCAAAAGGACCCACAAAAATAATTAGGGACTTTCTCTTAGATGGATGACTTTTCACTTTGCAATTAAAAAAGGGTAAGGAGGTCCTTCATCATACTTTTATTTAGGGGTAAAGGGGTATCATGAAAGAACTTAAGGCCATTACTAATTAATAATGTAAAGTTACAAAGCAGAAAAAATCAAACTCTCATTGACTTCCTGCAGATTTTAAGCAGCTTCATTGATTAGATCTTGATAGTGATAAGATTTCCTGGAAATACATAAGATAATTTATGTGTTCAAATCTTTATTATTACTATTTATATGCATGATTGTTTTTGAAACTATATAAATTAGATGTCTTATTTTAGCAAGCAGACTGTTTACAGTATAAATACTACTACATTTTGCCATTGTTCAACCTCTATTTATTGCACAGTCCATTAAAAGTATGTCCTGTTTGCTAGCCTAAGAGACATTTTACCTTATAATTTAATTCCAGAAATTCTCTTTGTTATAGAATAAACAACTTTACTCCAAGAAATCTCCAATATACTGGACTGGATTGGTGACTCTATAATGGACTTCCTTCACACTCTGTCTCTCTTTCAAGCCATTTGTCACATTTTATTTTAATTATTTGTTTAAATGTGTGTCTTCCTCACCAGACTATTCATTCTATGAGGATAGGCAATGTACTCTTATCTTTTTGATACTTATCACATAGCATGATATTTTGAATATAATAGTATATATGAGGCAAAAGTTGATAAAATTTTAGGTATTATATATGGTAAAAACATAACAAAATATAGGGGTTTTTTCTGCAATACAGAAAGCGGTAGATGAGAACAAATTCCTTAACCATCTAATCTGGATGTACAAAAAGTATTAAAATAATGATAAAGTCTACAAAAAATTACAAATGTGAAATTGCTGTAGTCTACTTAACTATATTATTCTCTGTTCCTTGCAATTTCCTGACATTTAATATAGCTTCCTTTCATTGTTCATCCTCCCGTTCAAGTCTCAATTCAAATGTCATGTCCTCAGAGAGGACATTTCTGACTACTCTATTTCTCTGTATTTCAACATCCCATTTATTACTTTCATAGACATTATCTCAAAAATCCAATCATCTTGTATATTGGTTTACTATTTCCCTCTCATTAATTTAAATTCAGTATAGGGAGAGACCTTGCCAATTTGCACCAATGTATCCTCAACATTTAGCAGAATGCCTGACACAGTTAATGAAGGAATAAATGAATGGATGGATGGATGGGCATGCAAATATATACATATGTCACACCAAGTTCAATACAACAATATTTAAGAAAATAGGGAAAAAATAAATTGAGATGGAACTATATCACAAAATAATTCCTGATACAGTTTTAGTTTTGGACCTGTGATCTTCTGCTTGAGTCCAAAATTTATCAAATCCATCTTTTGGTAATCTAGGATTATATACTACTTTTAAAAAAATTTTGTATTTATTTATTTATTTTTGGCTGCGTTGGGTCTTCGTTGCTGCGCTCAGGCTTTCTCTACTTGCAGAGAGCGGGGGCTACTCTTTGTTGCAGTACATGGGCTTCTCATTGTGGTGCTTCTCTTGTTGGGGAGCAAAGGCTCTAGGTGCACAGGCTTCAGTAGTTGTGGCACACGGGCTCAGTAGTTATGGCACACGGGCTTAGTTGCTCTGAGGCATGTGGGATCTTCCCAGACCAGGGCTCGAACCCGTGTCCCCTGCATTGGCAGGCGGATTCTTAACCACTGTGCCACCAGGGAAGCCCTCAACCTCTAATTTGAGAGTTTAGGCTTTGGTGCTTTAAAGCCTACATCTTGCCATAAAAAGGAATTAATCATTTACTCTCTTCTTTAGAAACTACTTAAACCAAGCACACTTCCTTAGTCAGTTTCAAGATGTAAAGAATATTAATTATATATATGTAAGAATATTTAACTTGGCATTACAGCTTAAGATTTATGAGAAAAACAGCATTAAATCTGACAGTCATTTACTCTAAAATGGATAATTGCTACTGATAAGGCTAAAGGCAGGCCACCCCAATATGTGCCACTCTGGCATGGGGATTATTTTGAGCTGAAAAGAAGCAAGGCCCAAAAGGCACAGGAAGAAACTTTGAACTTCCCCTTTACTGCCTGAAAGAATTTAAGATAAGAAGCCTGTCCCAGAAAGAAGCTATCACCACAGATAACTATAGTACATTATGAATTAAGTGTGGTAGACAGGAAGGATCCTAGCAAAGCCCATTTGATCAGGGTCCTCTCTGTGTGGCCCAGCAAACATTTGATTGCCAACCATTAACTCTTTTTTTTTTTTTTTTTTGCAGTACACGGGCCTCTCACTGTTGTGGCCTATCCCGTTGCGGAGCACAGGCTCCGGACGCGCAGGCTCAGCGGCCATGGCTCACGGGCCCAGACGCTCCGCAGCATGTGGGATCCTCCCGGACCAGGGCACAAACCCGTGTCCCCTGCATCGGCAGGCGGACTCTCAACCACTGCACCACCAGGGAAGCCCCCATTAACTCTTTTTAATCTTCCTGTGACTTACCTTACTTCCCCTTGAAACTTCATACGCCTACCTCCTTCTCCTTAGTCCACAATATATATATACGTATATATGTGTATATATATATACATATATATATATATATATATCACCTTGCCTTGCTATCTTTGGAATTCTTCATACTTATGTGGATTCCCTGTAAGTACGTAATAAATTTGATTTCCTCCTGTCAATCTGCCTTATGTCATTTTAATTGCCAGCCAAAAGAACTAAAAGGGAAAGAAGGGAAATTTCCCCTCCGTCAACGCTATTCTTTGAAACAAATTTTCTGTAGTTCTATATAGTCACAAGATTTTATTTAATAGGAAATAACACATTTATTTTAAATAATAAAGTTTGCCCATGTGTTTAATACTTTATATAACCATGCTTATTATCAGGGTTCTGGCAAGAAATAAAGGAGTAGTTAAAAAGGGTTTAATAAAAGGGGTCTCAAGTCAAAGTTGTGGACAGGGTGTAGGGAAGCAGCAAGTGGTAATACAGGGCCTACGCTGACATCAAAAGAGAGTCACAGGCACCACAGAGGTCAGCCTCCCTGGACAGAGCAATGCAGAGAAGTGTAGAAAATGGAGCAGAATGGCTATATGGACAAACTGGGGCACAGCACAGTATAATGCAGATGTAAATGAGTTCTGGAAATGCTTGATTTTGATATCAAAGCTTTACAAATTTTGAGAAAAAAATTAGTAGTTTTACTTTTTTTATTTTTTTCTCTCTCCCCAAGAAAATACATTGTGTCTAAAAGGAAAGTTGAGTCAGGAGGGCAGAGAACAGGCATTCCTATACACAGCTGTTCTGCTGACATCTTAAATTTTTGAGCACACTAAATATAATAATATAAACTAAGCTCAAAATGATATTGTCTGCAATCCTGTAATCAAAGAGATGGACATAGATTACAGTGAAAGAAATCAATGCTAAAAATAATTTGAGAGTTTTTCTTTCTGAAAATACATATGACTTGAGAAAGTCCTCTTTCCTATAGAGCAAGTTCCTTGATTCACTTTTTTCTTAGTACGTTACAAATGCAATTTGAGTGTCAGGTATGCATTTGGGGAGTTTTAACCTAGAGGTACAGCAAGTATGTAAGAGGAGTTTATAGGGAGAGTATCTTAAGATCACAATGGTTTCAAGGTGATTCCTAGCCCAGCATATCCAGAAGGTTACCACATTTTGTTCCTCTTTGTGTAGGGCTGACTGGCTGTTGAAGATGCTTTCTACATAATGAATCTTATCAAGTTCACCTCTGTGGAATTCTCTCCAGCTTTTAAATAATTTTCATATAATGGGATAAAAGGCGAGTAGTAATAATAATAATGCACATTTGACCGTCTTGAGTAATATGTGTGGGACCATAGCCTTTACATAATGGAAAAATAGAGAATAAGATTGGCTCAAATCAGGGGAACTCTGAGCACAAAGGAAGTTACTCAAGAGTTTTCTTTTCTTTTCTTCCTTCCTTCTTTCTCTTTTCTTCCCTCCTCTCTGTCTCTCTCTCTCTCTTCCTTATTCCTCCCCACCCCTTTCTTTCTTCTCAAACAGAATATTCTATCTTTTCGCTAGGCAAAGCCCTGAATGCCTCTAGGGCAATACAATAGATTCATTTTGAAATATATATCCTATTGGAACATGTGACACTAAGGTGGAAATCAAGCCCACACCAGATAATTGACAATGTTGTAGAGTTCAGATTAATTAAAGCTTCATTACATAAAGCTTCTAGTCAGCATCTATCTTACAGACACTTGTTAAATAGTTAAAATTTTTGAAATGGGTCTAATATTTTTAATATTTCAACTGACATATTTTCACTTCTCCTTCAATCACCTTCCTTTTTATCCACTTCCAAGGGTGAACCGCAAAACTTATCATCCAACAGGAGAGGAAATAAGGGAGTATGTGCCACTAAGAATAAAGAGGTCAAACAACAGCTTTGACTCTAAAATTTGCCTCTCCTCATAAAAGTGAGCAGAAAAACAGTCTTTCTGAAGGGAAAATAGGTTTCTCAATCTCACACACTTTTAACAAGTCAAGAACCAGGCACGGTGAACTAACTACATCTCCTAGAGCTTAGATGTTTCTTTCATAGTGTACTGAAACTATGCCTTCCACAACTAATGATGAGCCATGAAACTTGGTGGCTTTAGAAAAAAAGGAATAATATGGTGTGAGAGGAATCCTCACCACAAAGGAAAAAAAGCAGGGTCGGGGGAAGCCCACACTTTCCCTTCTGGATGCCAGCTGGAAAGAAAAGGAAGAGAAACAAAGGAGAGAAGAAGAGGAAGCCAAGGGTGAGGTACATATGACTTTTTTCTTCTCTCTCCATCCCTGAAGGGACTTGGCTTAGGTTAGGGAGAAGAAAAAGGAGAGATGGTCTTTTGTTAGACATTGTTTTACAGAGAACCTCCTAATCCTAGTATACCCTGGAACCTACTTGGGCATGCAGCAGGGGTCTGTAGCAGAGCAATTAATTGTATCATAGCATGGTTAGACAAAGAGTCTGATTAGGTGTTCATGGGACATACTTGATTTGGGGAGGGACAATAAGGGTAGGAGAAGACAGGGATAAACAAATACCCACATGCCCTCCGAGGTGAGTCAGAGAAGTCAGCCCTATGCTTGGCTAATATGTTAGGAAGGAATTTACCCTATATCTAAGGCAAACCAGAAATTAAGTGGTCTGGAACTCCAGGTGTTGTAAGTTTGAGCCTTGTATGCAATGAAAGATGAATAGGAGCAAATTGCCTGTGCCGTGAAAAAGTGTCTTTGTGTGTGGGACGAAATCATGAGGAAGATTAAGAAAAGGAAGCCATGTTTTCTTTGTACTTCTGAATGTAGTAATGTTGCATTTGTGACTCTACAGCATGTCAGGACTAGCCTGGAATGTCTAAGAATCTGGGTATAACAAGAATTTATATGTACCACGGGTAAGATGAAGCTCCTAAACTAAAATTAGTGAGAGAAACCATGTTGAGGCCTTGACTATGGTTGTGAAGCAGATGGTTTCATTTGCAGAGTTACACATGGATAGAAACAGTAGGGTCATCTTTAAGAGTCTTCCTTAACTCTGTATTTTTCAAAGGACTGAACTCATTTTCAGAAAAGCAGTCCACTTCCAGCAGCAGAAGCTCTCCCATTAGTACAAGGTTTGGGGTAGATTCATGCTTACTTAAAAAGTTACAGGAAGCTGGAAAACTGGTCTGAGCAGAGTTGATTCCAGGAGCGACCATTTCCTTCTCTACTTAGAAAGCAGAGGACAGAGACTACACAATGACTCTTGAGGAAAGCAGGAAATTATGTTGGTGGGGAAGTCTCCACTTATTGCTGTTTTTATGCAGAAGCAGCTGCACAGCCCCTGAAGCAGACCCAGCTGAGGCTCATTTCCATATCAGGGAAACGATCTGTTATTTAAATCTTTCCATTTGCAACAACATAGATGGACCCTGAGGCAATATGCTAAGTGAAATAAGTCAGAGAAAGACAAATACCTAATGATCTTACTTATATGTGGAATATATTTTTTAAAAAAGAAACAAGCTCATAGATGCAGAGAACAGATTGGTGGTTGTGTGTATTGGGGGAGGTCTGTGAAGGAAATCAGAGACCTCCAGTTACAAAGTAAATAAGAAATAAGTCGTGGGGATGTAATATACAGCATGGTGACTATAGTTAATAATACTGTGTTGCATATTTGAAATTTACTAAGGGAGTAAATCTTAAAAGTTCTCATTACAAGAGAAGTCCTGTAACTATGTATGGTGATGGATATTAACTAGACTTACTGTGGTGATCATTGTGCAACATATACAAATATCAAATCTTTATTTTGTACACCTGAAACTAATATAATGTAATATGTTGATTGCAGCTCAATGAAATAAAAAAAAAAACTAGTGGTGCACCACACTAAATTTAATCCATTTCTAAAAAAAAGTTTAGATTAAACATTAAGGAAGCTATGATTTATCTATCACTGTGAATATAGTGAATTAACTGGGGCCTGACAATATTTGTCATTAGTGCCATCCTTCTTTCCTGTATGGCACTTTTTTCCAGCATGGTCTTTCCTGCTACTCACTATCAACTTTGATCTCTGTTTGAAGGCCAGAGTTTGAAATAGATAAGATGCAGTATTATCACTGGAAAATATGACTGGAATTTAGTGAAGGATAACAACTGCAGAGACAAAGTTTTTCCTAAGGATATGGCATGCCTTATGAAATTACTCATAAATATATTAGAAGCAAAACAGAGAGGGGGAGAAAAATGGGTGAGGATGACTTTCCAAAGCCTGGAGCTGTAGGAGTCTCCAAGAAGAGCCAAGTAGCCAAACATAATATCAGTAAAGAATTGCCTGAATCCTGAGTAGACATCTGATAGACACTGTATCATTCAAAGTGCAAGGACCAAGAGGGGCTATGGTACCAACTGGAGAACAGCTGAGGGCTAATGTAGACAACACAGGAACTGCAGCTGAAAGAAAGCATTAAGCCACCTAACAGGGGCTACATTTTTTCTAAGGGGCATAGAAATATAGCAAATCTGAGTCTATTTCAGGTTAAGAATCTGCATAGCTGGATGGAACCCAGACAAGGTTGAGTCAAGGAGAGGAATTGGACTGCCATGTTCAGTAAACTATGTCAGCCAGGTCAAACTCTGGCCAGATTTTCATTCCTTTAGGAATAGGTACTTTTTCCTCAATTTATCAATTTCACTGTTTTTGTCTTTCCCTTTCTATTTCGATTATTTCATTTTTTGCCTCATTTTTTGGATAAGACCCTTCGTAGAAATGTCTCCATTTTTAGAAAATCTGAAGAGAAAGGAGGGTTGTCCTCACAAAAGTTAAGATGTTTAGAGAAAATGGAGTAGCAAATAGAAATGTTCCATTGGAGGAGATTACAGCAAATGGCATTTCCTTTCCTGACCAGGGAGAGACTGTATTCAGTTGCTATAATTCACATTCAGACATGAAGCAGGAATCTAGAGTTGGCTACCCATTACCTGATTTCAGAAGTAGCTGGGTTTTGTTTGCCTGGTACAATGCTTAAAAAATTGAATTTATTTGAACATCTCGAGTTGGGATATGCACTCTCCACTTTAGCCACAGGCCTACTGCTGACTGTACCTTAAATTGAATTCTATTTCATTTATCTCTTTTCTACATGTTTCCTGTAGGGATCTGGATGTTCAATTCTTAGAATGGTACCAGTGTATTACTACTCTCCCCCCACACCAACCAAAATGTAAGCTCTACAGGGGCAAAGATTTCTCTCGGGTTTATTTATTTATTTAAACATCTTTATTGCAGTATAATTGCTTTACAATGGTGTGTTAGTTTCTGGTGTATAACAAAGTGAATCAGCTATATGTATACATATATCCCCATATCCTCTCCCTCTTGCATCTCCCTCCCACCCTCCCTAACCCACCCTCTCTCAGGTTTATTCAGTGCTATATTCAAGCAACTAGGGCAGTGTCAGATGTTCAATACACATTGAAGGAATGGATTAATAATAGGGGACAATATCCTTTAAGAATCGATTTCCAGTGGTTGAACGTCCAGCATTATAGACAGGGTTCTTACATTACAACTCAGGGGCTGCTCTATTCTGAAAAGTTTTATACTAATGAATATATCGTACTGTTCTACCACTTTAAATATACCTCCTTATCTGCTTATTTGTCAAGTAAAATAAAAGCCATTAGTTTTATAAAGGTGTACTAAGATTTTAATATTTTAATAAAGCATAGATAGTAAATTAAGCACATTAGGAAAGTGATAGCTGAGTTAGGATGTTTAGACCAAGAGATATATTATAAAATAAGAATCTCGTGAAACTGAAAATTAGAGTGTAATGAATCAATCTCTTTGCTTGCACTAGCAAACAGATGTCATGTAGAGCTGGTTTAAAGAAACTGAATACTTGTGAACATGAATGTGACTTTTGCCTGGTGAAATTTAATTGGTAAAAGTATATCATAGATTCAGAATTTTATAATTATATAGACCATTAGCAATTGTTTAGTTTACTGCACATCTTTTTTGTTTTGTCTTTTTTTTTTTTTCTTACTCTCATCTTTTCCCATGGCATATGGTTCTCATTGAGCTACAAATCACGATAAACTGCCCTGATCACTGAATAGCCACATGACCCAGACTTGGACAACCACACTCATCAGTATGAATGCTGAGAAAGAGAAAGATTCCCAAATAATACAGTTTTAGTTTGTTGAATACTCCAGCCTGTCTTTCCACAGTTGCATGAACTAATAAATTACCTTCTTTGTATAAGTTAACCTTAGTTGATCTCCATCTGGTGTAACTGAATTATGATTAATGGGTAATATTAATACCTTAATCATTCAGAAGACAAAATTGTGCTGAGAGAAGTTAAGGAAATTATCCCACGCCACTCTACTAGTGAGTGAATGATCCAAGAATAGCCAGATAGCGTAATAAGCAGTCTTCCTTCTTTAAATCTTTTAAACTTCCCTGACTCTTTTTTTGCTTCTGCTATTTCTTATTCCTTTGTGAAAACTTCTACTTTTGTACTACTTATGTGTTGGGATATCGATACTACTGCGTCCTTTTGCTTAAGCACAACTTCTGTCAGTTCTGCAACTTCATGACTACTTAGAGGATTCAGTAGCATCAAATGCCTTCAATCATCTGTTTGCAGCTTATTACAGAAGTGAGATTAATTTGCCTTAGGGGATTCATAAATGAGCTCCAGAAAGCCCTAGATGTCTTCTTCTCTTTGGAGCTTTATATCAATTTTCTCTCCTCATATAATTTTTCTTTCTTATGCAGTTAGAACAGAAAGGTAGAAAAAGACCATAGCCATCACCAACCATGACTTGTCATTCTTCTAACTCCATACTTCTAATTTTTCCTTATTTTAATATTAACATTTTTAGGGAAAAAAAATCTGTAAATTATTTTTAGTCAAGTGCACGGGAGACCTCCACTGGCTAATAAAATCAGTTGCCCCCTCTACAGTGTACAGCTCTGAGAAGCAGCTGGCGAGAATAAGCCTATATTTGTACGTAACTATCTAGGTGTGACCATGTGACTAGTTTTCATCAATGGAATTTGAGTGGAAAAATGAGGGTCACTTCTGGGTCAAGGCTTTGAAAAAAGAAATATGCCTTTTCCTTTCCTTTTTTCTCCTTCCTTTTACTAGGAATTTAAAACGACAAGGCCTAAGAGCTTGCTGTCTGATACAGTAGCCTTAGCCATATGTGGCTATTTAAATCTAAAGTAATTAAAATTAGATACAATTATAAATTAAGTTCCTCATTCATACCAGCCACATTTCAAAGTTTAGTAGCTACATTCTCATCACTGCAGAACACACTATTGAATATCACTGGCTCAGATAATGGTAGAAACACAAGATGGAAAGAACCATGTCTGCTGAATCTCAGTGAAGAAAGGAACCTACCCGTTGGACACTTACGAGACTGTGAAATATCCTCTGGGTTAGTCAAGTATACATTTATATATTTTAGGGTCCATATTTCATAGCATTTTGGCCTCTCCCAATTAATACAGAAGCTTAATGGTTATTTATAAAACATTCTTTAACATCTTGTCAGACATCTGGAAGATCCCCCACCTCCTCTGTCCTTTGTTTGCTGGATTCTTTTTCATATAATCAAAATAAAAACAAAATAGAATATGCATTTTAAAGCAGAAGGGTTTAAGAAGTAGCATCCTCAAGAAAATAGTCTAAAAGAAGTTTCTCCTAGAAATACATTCAGAGTGTGGGAGCAATAATGAAACTTCAGTTCTCTGCTAACTCCTGCTCTCCTAGTATTAGAAGATAATATCCTTATAAACATGAGGTCATGAAGTCTTTGGACTGAGAGTCTTTGGGTTTGAGTATTGGTTCATTGATATCTGTAAATTTTGTAGTTTTATGAGTGTCCATAAATGATAATGATTGAGTCAGCAGAGTTAGGCAGGTGAAGATATCAGCTTAATTACTACTAAGAGCTGGGCTGGAGAATATGGATTAAATGTGTGGCAATAATGAGCTTCATGATACTCTTTTTTTTTAATTAGTCATCAATTTTATACATATTAGTGTATACATGTAAATCCCAATCGCCCAATTCATCACATCACCACCCACACCCCCCCCCACTTTCCATGCTTGGTGTCCATACGTTTGTTCTCTACATCTGTGTCTCAATTTCTGCCCTGCAAACCAGCTCATCTGTACCATTTTTCTAGGTTCCACATATATGTGTTAATATACGATATTTGTTTTTCTCTTTTTGACTTACTTCACTCTGTATGACAGTCTCTAGATGCATCCACGTCTCAAAAATGACCCAGTTTTGTTCCTTTATATGGCTGAGTAATATTCCATTGTATATATGTGCCACATCTTCTTTATCCATTCATCCAATGATGGACACTTAGGTTGCTTCCACGACCTGGCTATTGTGAATAGAGCTGCAATGAATATTGGGGTGCATGTGTCTTTTTGAATTATGGTTTTCTCCGGGTATATGCCCAGTAGTGGGATTGCTGGATCATATGGTAATTCTATTTGTAGTTTTTTAAGGAATCTCCATACTGTTCTCCATAGTGGCTGTATCAATTTACATTCCCACCAACAGTGCAAGAGGGTTCCCTTTTCTCCACACCCTCTCCAGAATTTGTTGTTTGTAGATTTTCTGATGATGCCCATTCTAACTGGTGTGAGGTGATACCTTGTTGTAGTTTTGATTTGCATTTCCCTAATAATTAGTGATGCTGAGTAGCTTGTCATGTGCTTCTTGGCCATCTGTATGTCTTCTTTGGAGAAATGTCTATTTAGGTCTTCTGCCCATTTTTGGATTGGGTTGTTTGTTTTTTTTAATATTGAGATGCATGAGCTGTTTATATATTTTGGAGATTAATCCTTTGCCCATTGATTCATTTGCAAATATTTTCTCCCATTCTGAGGGTTGTCTTTTCGTCTTATTTATGGTTTCCTTTGCTGTGCAAAAGCTTTGAACTTTCATTAGGTCCCATTTGTTTATTTTTGTTTTTATTTCCATTACTCTAGGAGGTGGACGAAAAAAGATCTTGCTGTGATTTACGTCAAAGACTGTTCTTCCTATGTTTTCCTCTAAGGGTTTTATAGTGTCCGGTCTTACATTTAGGTCTCTAATCCATTTTGAGTTTATTTTTGTGTACGGTGTTTGGGAGTGTTCTAATTTCATTCTTTTACATGTCTCTGTCCAGTTTCCCCAGCACCACTTATTGAAGAGACTTTTTCTCCATTGTGTATCCTTGCCTCCTTTGTCATAGATTAATTGACCATAGGTGCGTGGCTTTATCTCTGGGCTTTCTATCCTGTTGCATTGATCTATATTTCTGTTTTTGTGCCAGTCCCATCCTGTCTTGATTACTGTAGCTTTGTAGTACAGTGTGAAGTCGTGGAGTCTGATTCCTCCAGCTCCATTTTTTTCCATCAAACTGCTTTGGCTATTCGAGGATTTTTGTGTCTCCATACAAATTTTAAGATTTTTTGTTCTAGTTCTGTAAAAAATGCCATTGGTAATTTGAGAGGGATTGCATTGAATCTGTAGATTGCTTTGGGTAGTATAGTCATTTTCATAATACTGATTCTTCCAATCCAAGAACATGGTATATCTCTCCATCTGTTTGTATCATCTTTAATATCATTCATCAGTGTCTTACAGTTTTCTGCATACAGGTCTTTTGTCTCCCTAGGTAGGTTTATTCCTAGGTATTTTATTCTTTTTGTTGCAGTGGTAAATGGGTGTGTTTCCTTAATTTCTCTTTCACATATTTCATCATTAGTGTACAGGAATGCAAGAGATTTCTGTGCATTAATTTTGTATCCTGCAACTTTACCAAATTCATTGATTAGCTCTAGTAGTTTTCTGGTGACATCCTTAGGATTCTCTATGTATAGTATCATGTCATCTGCAAACAGTAACAGATTTACTTCTTTTTCAATTTGTATTCCTTTTATTTCTTTTTCTTCTCTGACTGCCGTGGCTAGCACTTCCAAAACTATTTTGAATAACAGTGGCGAGAGTGGATATCCTTGTCTTGTTCTTGATCTTAGAGGAAATGCTTTCAGTTTTTCACCATTGAGAATGATGTTTGCTGTGGGTTTGTCATATATGGCCTTTATTATGTTGAGGTAGGTTCCCTCTATGCCCCCTTTCTGGAGAGTTTTTATCATAAATGGGTGTTGAATTTTGTCAAAAGCTTTTTCTGCATCTATTGAGATGATCATATGGTTTTTATTCTTCAATTTGTTAATATGGTGTACCACATTGATTGATTTGCGTATATTGAAGAATCCTTGCACCCCTGGGATAAATCACACTTGGTCATGGTGTATGATCCTTTTAATGTGTTGTTGGATTCTGTTTGCTAGTATTTTGTTGAGGACTTTTGCATCTATATTCATCAGTGATATTGGTCTGTAATTTTCTTTTTCTGTAGTATCTTTGTCTGGTTTGGGTATCACAGTGATGTTGGCCTCATAGAATGAGTTTGGGAGTGTTCCTTCCTCTGCAATTTTTTGGAAGAGTTTGAGAAGGATGGGTGTTAGTTCTTCTCTAAATGTTTGATAGAGTTCACCTGCGAAGCCAGCTGGTCCTGGACTTCTGTTTGGCGGAAGATTTTTTTTTTGTTTTTTTTTTTTTTTAGCGGAAGATTTTTAATCAGAGTTTCAATTTCATTGCTTGTGATTGGTCTGTTCATATTTTCTATTTCTTCCTGGTTCAGTCTTGGAAGGTTATACCTTTCTAAAAATTTGTCCATTTCTTCCAGGTTGTCCATTTTATTGGCATACAGTTGCTTGTAGTAGTCTATTAGGATGCTTTGTATTTCTGTAGTGTCTGTTGTAACTTCTCCCTTTTCATTTCTAATTTTATTGATTTGAGTCCTCTCCCTCTTTTTCTTGATGAGTCTGGCTAATGGTTTATTAATTTTGTTTATCTTCTCAAATAACCAGCTTTTAGTTTTATTGATCTTTGCTATTGTTTTCTTTGCTTCTATTTCATTTATTTCTGCTCTGATCTTTATGATTTCTTTCCTTCTGCTAACTTTGGGTTTTGTTTGTTCTTCTTTCTCTAGTTCCTTTATGTGTAAGGTTAGATTGTTTGAGATTTTTCTTGTTTTTTGAGGTAGGCTTGTATAGCTATAAACTTCCTTCTTAGAACTGCTTTTGCTGCATCCCATAGGTTTTGGATCATCGTGTTTTCATTGTCATTTGTCTCTATGTATTTTTTGATTTCCTCTTTGATTTCTTCAGTGATCTCTTGGTTATTTAGTAACGTATTGTTTAGCCTCCATGTGTTTGTGTTTTTTACGTTTTTTTCCCTGTAATTCATTTCTAATCTCATAGCTCTGTGGTCAGAAAAGATGCTTGCTATATTTCAATTTTCTTAAATTTACTGAGGCTTGATTTGTGACCAAAGATGTGATCTGTCCTGGAGAATATTCTGTGCGCGCTTGAGAAGAAAGTGTAATCTGCTGTTTTTGTATGGAATGTCGTACAGATATCAATTAAATCTATCTGGTCTGTTGTGTCATTTAAAGCTTGTGTTTCCTTATTTATCTTCTTTTTGGATGATCTGTCCATTGGTGTAAGTGAGGTGTTAAATTCCCCCACTATTACTGTGTTACTGTCGATTTCCTCTTTTATAGCTGTTAGCAGTTGCCTTATGTATTGAGGTGCTCCTGTGTTGGGTGTGTATATATTTATAATTGTTATATCTTCTTCTTAGATTGATCCTCTGATCATTATGTCCTTCCTGGTCTCTTGTAACATTCTGTATTTTAAAGTCTATTTTATCTGACATGAATATTGCTACTCCAGCTTTCTTTTGATTTCCATTTGCATGGAATATCTTTTTCCACCCCCTCACTTTCAGTGTGAATGTGTCCCTAGGTCTGAAGTGGGTCTCTTGTAGACAGCATATATAAGGGTCTTGTTTTTGTATCCATTCAGCAAGCCTGTGTCTTTTGGTTGGAGCATTTAATCCATTCATGTTTATGGTAATTATCGATATGTATGTTCCTATGACCATTTTCTTAATTGTTTTGGGTTTGTTTTTGTAGGTCCTTTTCTTCTCTTGTGTTTCCCACTTAGAGAAGTTCCTTTAGCATTTGTTGTAGAACTGGTTTGGTGGTGCTGAATTCTCTTAGCTTTTGCTTGTCTGTAAAGCTTTTGATTTCTCCATCAAATCTGAATGAGATCCTTGCCTGGTACAGTAATCTTGGTTGTAGCTTCTTCCCTTTCATCACTTTAAGTATATCATGCCACTCCCTTCTGGCTTGTAGAGTTTCTGCTGAGAAATAAGCTGTTAACCTTATGGGAGTTCCCTTTTATGTTATTTGTTGTTTTTCCCTTGCTGCTTTCAATAATTTTTCTTTGTCTTTAATTTTTGCCAATTTGATTACTATATGTCTGTGTTTCTTCTTGGGTTTATCCTGCCTGGGACTCTCTCCACTTCCTGGACTTAGCTGGCTATTTCCTTTCCCATGTTAGGGAAGTTTTCAACTATAATCTCTTCAAATAGCTTCTCTGGTCCTTTCTCTCTCTCTTCTCCTTCTGGGACCCTTATAATGCGAATGTTGTTGCATTTAATGTTGTCCCAGCCCAGAATTCTCTTAGGTGTCTTCATTTCTTTTCATTTTTTTTCTTTATCCTGTTCCGTGGCTGTGAATTCCACCATTCTGTCTTCCAGGTCACTTATCCGTTTTTCTGCCTCAGTTATTCTGCTATTGATTCCTTCTAGTGTAGTTTTCATTCCGGTTATTGTATTGTTCATCTCTGTTTGTTTGTCCTTTAATTCTTCCAGGTCTTTGTTAAACATTTCTTGCATCTTCTCGATCTTTGCCTCCATTCTTTTTCCCAAGTCCTGGATCATCTTCACTATCATTATTCTGAATTCTTTTTCTGGAAGGTTGCTTATCTCCACTTCATTTAGTTGTTTTTCTGGGGTTTTATCTTGTTCCTTCATCTGGTACATAGTCCTGTGCCTTTTCATCGTGTCTGTCTTTCTATGAATGTTCTTTTTGTTCCACAGGCTGCAGGATTGTAATTCTTCTTGCTTCTGCTGTCTGCCCTCTCCATGATCCTCTTGACTACAGCAGTTTAGCCCACAGAAGGGAAAGGATGGGTCTTAAGGGAGGAGTTACTTAGGGTTACCACCTCTCACTGAGGGGAGGAAGCTGAGAAAGCATGCAGAAAGAGTAGGAATTCCCAAACTTTAGGAATGACAGATTATCATTGCCCAATTTATAAATTCGAACTAAAGTCTATCTTTCCTAACCTGGTAACTCATTTCCCCGCTGTGGAGAAGCAAAAAAACAAAAAAACAAAAAAAACGTAAGCTAGAGGATATATAGAGAAAATTTCTCCTCAAAAAATCAGAGGAAAAAGAGAGAAAGTTTGGCATTGTGGACCCGTTTCTTTCTATGGAAAATGGAGATGGTAAAAGTATTGCCGTGAGTATTAAATGAGATAATTTATGCAGAGGATTTAATATAATACCTTATAAACAGTAAACTCTTACTAATTTTATTATTAGTAATAATAATATAGTAATGCTATTAGTATTATTATTTCCTGTTGCCTGAACTTCCATAATTGGTGATTAATTATTTAATAAACTTACTGGAAAAGTTATGGTATTTTATTTAGTCATAAATATTTCATGTTGTGTGAAATAGAAGTTTCTTTTCGATTTTGTTCTTTTTTTTTTTTTTTTTTTGCTTGCATTACGCGGGTCTCTCACTGTTGCGGCCTCTCCCGTTGCAGAGCACAGGCTCTGGACGCACAGGCTCAGCGGCCATGGCTCACGGGCCCAGCCACTCCACGGCATGTGGGATCTTCCCAGACCGGGGCACAAACCCGTGTCCCCTGCATTGGCAGGCGCACTCTCAACCACTGTGCCACCAGGGAAACCCATTTTTTGTTCTTTTTTTAATGAAGACAGCTGGAAAGAGAACCGGGCTAGATTCCTAAGGGAGGGTAACAACTAAAGAACATTTTATGGAAACTCTAAGCAATTTGAGCACTTTACTTTCTTTATAAATTTGTCTGGGTCCTGACTGGCACTTAAACAACTGCTTATAAATACCTGAGAGGAAATTTACATATTTCAATTAAAAAAAATGTGTTCATTCTTTGAGATTAAAAAGATAAAAGAGACATATATTCTTATAATTAACATTTAGGATTGGAAAACTATTAGGGAACATTGAGGGTTTTTTTTAAATTAATTTTTATTGGAGTATATTTGCTTCACAATGTTGTGCTCGTTTCTGCTGTACAGCAAAGTGAATCAGCTATACGTATACATATATCCCCTCTTTTTTGGATTTCCTTCCCATTTAGGTCACCACAGAGCACTGCGTAGAGTTTAGGGAACATTGAGATTTAACAGGACTGGCATCGTTTATCTATCTGTTGAGTTTTACTGATCCACTGAATAATTCTTTAGCATCATACATAACACATGAGAGTATACTATGGAGCTGTTTGGAATACAGATGAGCTCCACATTGATTCTGCCTTCAGAAACGCATAGACTGATATATGGAATGTGTGCCTAAATATTACATTTCTGTGTAGAAAGTACTGTCTCACAATACAAAGCAAAAATTAGGGCTTTGAGGGTTAAGAGTAAAAGTATTTCAACTCCAGAGTTCAGAAGAAGTATTATTTTCAACTGGGAGGCTTGGTTATGGGGCAATGCATCAAGCAAAGCTTGAAGGAAGGAGGTAGCATACAGACTAGGTAACTTTTGGACAAAAGTTGTGGTGGCGAGGTATTCCTAGCTGACGAAACAGGTCGTGTATTTATGAGAACGACTATCTCCATTTAGATAAGTGGAGGATACACAAATAAATCAGAAGCAGTACACAAACTTGTAATATAAACAAATAATTTGCTAAATAAGTTATAGTTTTACTTAATAAAATTATCAGAAAAATAACTGAACGTCATGTTAGTAGATAAGCTTTTAAAAACTAGAATGTTTAGGATTGACTGAACTTTCAAAGTTTTGAATTGGTTTGAAAACAAAATAAAGATATAAATGAGTTGGATGTAGTTTCTGAAGAAGTGCTATAATGTTAATAGTGAGCTTGCCTAAATGTTGTTACTTCTTCATAGACATATTGAAATAAATGTCAGTTACAAAGATACATACTCAAGAGGAGGGAACCTTGTAGTGAAGATAAGATAGAAATGAGAGATATCTATCATTCTCTTTCACATGAGCATATAGTATATTGAAAACTAACTTGAAATATAGTAAATTCTATTGTCAAGTTTAAAATAAAGGTTTGGAGTACTAAATACAATTTCAAGTATAAATCTTAAAAAGCATATGAAAAACTCAAGAAAATTTATAAATAGTCAAACAGATCTCCAGTTTTTGTTCTTTTATAGTGGAGAGAGAAAAAAGACAACATTATAGGCAGGCAAGAGTATACACGCACACACACACACACACGCACACATAGATTCACTGGAGTACACACACACACACATATGCACACAGATTCACTGGAGTACACACACACACACACACACACACACATATGCACACACAGATTCACTGAGATACACATAAGGAATGTCGCATGCAAGTTATCTACGCATGGAAATTTTTAAAAGTAAACTGGCATAGTCCCATTTCTTTGTTCTCTTTCTCTAAAAGTAAGATATCTACATTTAAAATTCTACTAAGTTTCAGTATGTTCATTGTATTTCAACTTCTTATAATTTGTATCCTGTTTAGTTTTATCTGCAATATTGAACCATATATAAAAGCTAACAATAAGGAAATGTCTATGTTTCTCCACTGGCCTGAACATATACTGAAATTGAATAGTGAACAATGAATTTTGTTATGCAAAATAGAAGATATGCAAGCAGAATAGTTTGATGTAATTTAATGGCTCTTCAAACACTTCCAATAATGGAAACGTAGATAAAGAAACACTGTTTTTTTCTTTGATCATGTAGTCCCTGTTTCAATAGTCTTCATACCTTTTGTTCATATCTCCTCTAACGGGATTTTGAAAAACTTTTTAGTAATTGCAAATTTATAATGGGATACCCATTTTTTAAAATCTAAGTTTAAGCAGTTGCAAAAGATATAATTTCTGGTATATTACATACATTGACATTTTAAAATAAAGCAATTATATCTGTCTTTTAAAATATCTCTTATTATCCAAATACCATAATGATCTGATACAACCACACCATTGTGAAAAACAATGCATAAACAAAGCTCTTATTTCACAGGAATTTTCTATTATTCATTTTCTTCTTGAAATCACATTAACATTGCACTTCCTCCACATAATCCTATCGTAGTATATTTTATATTTGAAAGTTTTTTATTGATCACCGTTACATGTTTCTGCAACAAAATACCTAAATTGACATTATTTTTATAAATGATTTATCACCATAAAGCTCTAAATGCTGAATTTCCTTGTTTTGTTACCAGTTATGAATGTTAGTTGTAAATAATCAAAGCAACATTCATATTTTACGGATTTTGAGGAAAAAAAATCTATCAACTAAAGTTTAAAAACATATTGGAAGTGTATTCCTAAATGAGATGAATGGGTTATGTTTTTTGCTTCTTCAATTGGGTTATGTATCTGTAGATGGATATTACTTATTGCTAGCATGAGTAAAAACAGTATCAATTCTATTTCTTTCTTATTTTATGGAAGTAACTGCTGAGTAAACTTCATAAACATAAATTTGTAAATTGTTCCGTTTTTAGACCTATAGGTATTTACACCACTGGACAACCCTAATATGATGAGTGAAAGGGAAGCCTTTCTTTTTTAAAGTAAGAGAAAGGTGAAAGTGAAAAGAAAGTGGGGAACCAAGATGATGCCTTGATCCTAATACTCAGTCTCTCATACAAATCAATTTTAGGATGGAATATGCACAGTAGTTGAGGATGTGGAAATTGCTTGACTTAAAACTATCTATACCCCTACATCCTCTTGAAAGTCCTTAGGTACCTCCTGGATACCACTTTTCTAATAATCTTTTTTCATTACCGTCCTGTATTTAGCTGTGTTTTCCCCTCACTTTTTCCCTATAACAATGGACATCATAGGAATGGGAGCAATAAATCAAATAAAAACATAAAAATGGATGTGATTTTCTTAATATAAGGGTGGGAGTAGCAACCAAGGAGGTCTGACTGAACTTCGGAGATAGCTAATAGGGCATGAGTACATGGGGGCAAAAACATATGGGCAGCTAACTAGAGTATTACTCCGTTTGTACCATCAAAAGAAATAAAATGTCAAGATCCATTGCTTAGCTCGCAGACATGAGCTAGTTCTCAGACTTGGGATACATTGACTGAAAAGGAGTCATGACCTGCATTGCAGAAGAAACACACACACAAAAAATAACGTTCAATAACTTGCGAAGGCATATACAGTAATGGTTATGTTATTTTTTTCCCCAAAACAACTTACAGCCATGCACTCAGTTACACTGGTGAAAGAGGAATTCCCAAACATTTTAAGGCCTGTTGAACTAAGTTGACAATGATACCAGGACTCCCTAAGTGTCATGCATCCCTCTCCCGTTAGAGCGGAGGCATACGGGGAATAGGTAATAAATAGCGCTCTGCCTGAGCTTTGGCTTACAGTGGGCGCACTGCGTCTGTGACCTGCCTTGGTGGTCACTTCTGTTGTATCTGAATGTATAAATGGGAATGAGATCCTTGGGAACTGGCATAACCCCACACTGGGTGCTTGAACTGTGGCGCTAAAGGCTAATATAGTGAGGAAAGCTAAGGGGAAGCCTCTGAAACTATTTCACATCACCCAACTTAGTAAATTAAAAACAATCTTGCAACCTGGGTGGTGTGTGGCAAAAATTAATATTACCTTTCAAGATATAAAGAGTTTAGAGTGGTTGTCTCCATCATATCTCCAGTTAATTTACCAGTCTGGCCTTTGCAGATCCTGCATGGATAATGATACTGGACTACTGCAAACTCAACCAAGTGGTAGCCTCAATTATAGACACTGGGCAAGAGGAGATCATCACAACCTCAGGTACATGGTTTGTGGCCAGTGGTATGGCCAATTCTTTTCTAGTAGTTTGCATTCACATGGAATAAACAAAAACAGTCATAGTTTTGCTCCAGGGTTCTGTTAACGCATTTGCCATCCGTCAGGATATAGCACAAAGAGAGCTGAACTATCTGGACATCCTATGGAACATCACATAGATCCACTATAATATTTTACTAAGAAGTCTAGATGAGCAAAAAGTGGCTAGCATGCCGAAAGCCTTGGTGATATGCATGCACTCAAGAGAGCAAGAGAGAAACTTAATGAAGTTTCAGGAGTTAATTTTACATCTCTCAAGCTTTTAGGGGCATGCTTGGATATCCCCTCCAAAGTCAAAGTAAAATCATTAAATTTTACACCTCCTGTCACACAGAACGAAGTGCCACACTGAAGAACATCTTTAGGCCCTGAGACAGCATATTCCATCCCTATAGATATGACTGCAACTCAGAAAACACTGCAATAGGTCCAGGTTGTGATGTAAGCACCCCTGCCTCTTGTACAACATGGTACACCCTATGGTATTTGAGGTATGGTTGGGGAAAAACAATGCTGTGTGGGGATTATGACAAACTTCAGTGGAAGAATCACCATGCAGGCTTCTCTCACTGTCCAATCCTGCTTCTGCCCTCTCCCTTCCACAAACGTAGATTATTCATAAATATCATTGACTCCAAACACTATCTGTCTCAAGGTCTGCTTCCAGAGAATCAAACTTACAGCAGAAGGCAGAGAAATATAGTTTCCTCTGAGCCCAGCGGGGGGAAGAAAATGGTTTTATGAACACACAGCATAGGTTGTACTACACCAAGTGTTGCTTCCTTATCCCTGACATTTCAGGACCACCTCCCTCCAGTGTACTTTGGGAAAACAAGTTTGTTTCATCACATCTACTCTTTTTTTTTTTTTTTTTTTTTTTGCCATACATGGGCCTCTCACTGTTGTGGCCTCTCCCGCTGTGGAGCACAGGTTCCGGACGCGCAGGCTCAGCGGCCATGGCTCACGGGCCCAGCTGCTCTGCGGCATGTGGGATCTTCCGGACTGGGGCACGAACCCATGTCCCCTGCATTGGCAGGCGGACTCTCAACCACTGCGCCACCAGGGAAGCCCCATCACATCTACTCTTGAGTCACTTTGTGCTTCACTCTTGCTCTGCTGTCTTCTGTTTGCCTTCATTGCTCTTGGTTCTAGCAATAATCGTAATAGCTATCACTTAATAGGTGCTTTCTATGTGACAGCCACTTTCTAAATTCTTGGTATGAATTAATCTACACAGTAGTCACAATAGCCCTACTAATAACCCCATTTTACAGATGAGGATACCTAACACGTTGAGGTTGAGTAATTTGCTTGAAGTCATACAGTTAAGAAGCAAAATGCTGGGATTTGATTCCAAGTAATCCACCAAAAGAGTCAATGCTCTCAACACTCTATTTTCACTAACTGGAAGCATCAACTATTCAACTATCTATCACTGTCCCATTTTCATCTGTGCTAGATAACACCCCTGTTCTTTCCTACAAAATGCCATTGACCAAACATGACCAAAGTTATAAGAGTTATAATGAATGTTTGGGGTATCGCAGAGTGATTACTTACGTAGTAACAGAAATTTAACATACAATGCTAGTCTTCAGTTTTCATAGACAATTAGCAACTCTTACCTGCCACGGAAGTTCCTGCTTTGCTGTGATCCTTCCAAAGTACCTAACTTCCTACTGTGGTCTAAGGTCTTCTCTGACTGTAAAGTAACCATCTTGATACAATTACTCTCAATTTATGGGTACCTTTCTCCTCAGTCATTCAAGGGACAACTCTGATATTTCTGCTATTTTCTATAATAGACCACATTAACCCTTTCTTTGCTTCGTTCTTTTTTTTTCCCCTCACAATATGCCATTACAGGTTGAGAAGGAGAAAGGTTGTTCCCTTTTAACACAAAAGATCCTATAAGATATTAGTGCAGAACAAAAGAAAAACCAAGCAAACTCTCCCGTGAGAATATACTTCCCGTTTTCCAAAAAGTTTGAGACACACGAACACAGTCTCTTTGTAAAAGTAGTTTTCTCATAGTCTATATTGTCAGTAAGCATATAAGTATTCAAATAAATAGCATATAAAATCTCACCCATATAAGGATTTTTGTTTTTTCACTGTTTTGTTTACATTGCTATTAATTCCTTTTGCCCTAACATAATATTACAATTATTTTAGCTTTATAATGTGTTTTATTTCTTTAAAGGAAACACCTTCTTCATTTATTGTTCTTTTTCTAAATAACAGCAGATTTTGATACCCATTTATTCTGCCATATGAATCTAACTGGTTAATTTTAAAAAATTCTGTGGAGACTTTCGTGTGAATAACTTTATAATTCAATTCAAAGACAGCAGACATTATGAACAGACAGTGCATCTTTTTGCAATTTTTTTTTTTTTTTTTTTTTTTTGCGGTACGTGGGCCTCTCACTGTTGTGGCCTCTCCCGTTGCAGAGCACAGGCTGCGGACGTGCAGGCTCAGTGGCCGTGGCTCACGGGCCCAGCCGCTCCGCGGCATGTGGGATCCTCTCAGACCGGGGCACGAATCCGTGTCCCCTGCATCGGCAGGCGGACTCAACCACTGCGCCATCAGGGAAGCCCTTTTTTGCAATTTTTATTGTGAAATATTCCATGCACAACAGAAGTGCATAAAGAATATTTGGCAAATAGAACTGTTAAGAGTGTAGTTTGTGGATTCAAATGGTCAGGATTCAAACTGCACTTGACCACTCACTGTTTATATGATCCTATGCAAGTTACTTAATATTAATGAATCTTTCTTTCCTTACCTGTAAAACTAATAACAGTACCTATCTCATATGCCTGTTCTAAGAATTAAATAAAGCAATACATGTAATTCAGCATAATGCTTGGCATAAACTGAGTGCTCAGTAAACATTATTTATAATAGTTATTAATTTCATCATCCTTATGAAAATATAAAAATTGTTAAATTTTCATGTTAATCCTTTATTAATCCTTTATTTATCTTTTAATAAAATGAATGGGAGTTTTGTGTAGTAGAAAAAGATCTAGATTTACTTTATAGAGATGAGAAAACTTAAACTAAGTAGTGGCTTGAAAATATTTTTGCTTCTAAATTATAGAATATAGGTTCAGAAGGACAGAAAATCTGTGAGAAGAGCTCTTGAGCAGCTCTTGACTTAGTTTCCTGACTACAACATTAGATCACACCAAAAGTTTTGAAAGAAATCTCTTCTAAAGTTACATCTTAGAGGTCAAATTCCCTAGACTTAGATTCATTTCACTTTGAAGGCCTCTTGGTTCTTTGCCTTTGCTAATATCTTGAATGACATTCTTATCTAAAATTGGTGTTTATGGTATTTAATTTTATTCACTTCTAGGTCAATTCCTAGATGAAGTGCATCCCTGTGGCTTCTTAGGGACTAATCTCAAGTCATCTGAATTTATTAACAAATTCATGCTCTGAAGTAAATGACCCATTAGTTTAATGTGTATAGTTAGCTACTTGATAAGTACTGAGTATCATTAACCTGAAAAGAAACATGTTGGAGAAACACAAATTTCTCCCAGAATTAATACGGTATTACCATAAAATGCTTCATTTTCTGGGATCTGGTTCAGAAATGCATGCTCTTCCATCTCATGATCAAATTAGACCATAAGTTACATGCTGGGTTGTTTTTTGTTGCTGTGGGATGCTGGTAGGCTATCATCTCACTGCTAATGGTAGCCTTAGCGGCTTCCCACAGTATTCCTCCCAAAGTTTCCAGGCCATTGTTTCAAAAATATGTTTAGGTCTTTTATAGCAAATGGTTGTTAATGCATTGTTTGTAGAACAGAGGAGAAGTGGAACACCACAATCTATGCTGGTGGAGAGCCATTTTCAGTTGCTGCTTTGCTATTAACACGAAAGAATCTTAACAGTTTCTCAGAAAATTCAGTGCATTTTACTCAATTTACAGTCTCTGTGGGGTTTATAGACTCTACAGAGGATAAAGTTCTGTGTTTGAAAGAAAGAAAAGAGGTTATCTGTGGGATTAAATATGGTACTTAAATGTATATTATATGTTTTCACACTTATTTATACACAGACTTTTAAAAATGATGCATTCAGTTTGTTATCCCATTCAAATATTAATTGCTTTATGATTCATTGCAGTTACTGAGATGAGTCTACAGCTTAGAAAGTCAAAAAATGCAGGATGAATGTCCTACTTAAACATATATCAGAAGTATTAGATCGTGTAGAAATATATTTAAGAGTACTTTCTTGACTTAGTTAACAATTCAATATGAATAAATTCTTGTGACGAGATTTTTTCATCTTTTACATATTACCACGGAATCATTTGAATTCTTTTGTACCCTATTCATAAGAAGGATTCCGACAAGGATTTTGGTGACTAGATATAGATGAATCATGCTTTATATAGAGCAAAATATTGAGGAAAGAACGTATAAGTGATTACATCATTGATAACTTAACCAAATGGCATTGTCAGGGAGGAAGAAATTTTCCTCCACCTTTCTAGGTTCTTCTGGCTGGTCTAAGAATTAAACAGACGTGAGACAGATTGACAAGAAAAAAAATCAAACAAAAGTTTAGTAACATGAATATATGGGAGAGACCCAGGAGAACTGAGAGACTCACCACAATGGCTGAAACCCTCACCTTAAATACAATTTTCAGCTGAAGATTGATTTTGAGGGTAGTGATTTGGGACTTCAAAGGGAAGGAAGGCGATTCATCAAGATGAAAAAGCAAATGTTTGGTAAATAAAAGTTTCCTGGGCCATACAGAAACAATGGGATACAGAGACAGATTTCAACAAATAGACTTTGCTAGGTTCCTCCCTGTCAACACACCTAATCTACACTATAGTTATCTATGTTGATAGTTCCCTTCCTGGAACAGGTCCTCTATCTACATTCTTTAGGCATTTAGGGAGAAGGTCAAAATTTCTTCCTGAGTCTCTTGGGCCTTGATCGTTTTCACCACAAAATAATCCACATGCCAAAGAGACATTTTGGGGTGGCAAATTTTGTTCCCCTAAAGCATAATCTATATATTCATTTATTTAATTTTTTATGGCATACCTGTTACGTGCTGAGTACTGGGCATAACTAAGAACAAAGAAAAAAAAATCCAGATGATTTTGATGTTAGGAGAACCCAAGAGTGTTTTAGGAAGGAGGGATTGGTAAATGGTGTCAAACACTGCTGAAATTTCAAGATTTCAAGTAAGAGAAAGCCTGAAACATGTCTATCATATGCATCCATAAGAAGTCATGATGAGCATGATGCAAGCAGCGGGTTGAGTGTAAAGAGTGGGAATAAAATGTACACAGGGAATACTCACAATTTACTTAAGAAATGTGGCCGTGACGGAGAAAAAGAAATGAGACATTGGCTAGAAGATCCAGGAGAAAGGATATCTCAAGGCCCTGAGAGGTCTGTAGGGTGACAGAAGCCACAGAGGTGGAGGAGCTTTGACCTGGTAGAAGGACACCTTATCCCACTCCAGCAAGAGGGAAAGCTGAGATGCTTCAGCGAATCCCAAGATTTCAGAAATAACACTCTTTGCCACCTTTGTGCATTAACAAACCTTAGTCCTAATGGTTATCGAGGTCAATTACCTCAACCAGTGCAGTAAATCCTTTCCTGTGTCTGCTAGTTTATTGGCATGAAAGTCCCAAACAGTCAGGTGTTAGTCATAGATTCCAGTATAAAACAACCCTCACTGAATCCCCTGCATGAAATATTCCCTGCTTCCCCCTCAGCAATCTGCATAGCTTGACTATATGAATATGAGAAGCACAAATTCTTCAGGTAGTTATCGGATGTGGTACTGATGAACACTCTCACTTTCACCCCTTGGTTCCTAAACATATTTATTCTAACTATTGAGGCCACATCACCGTGTATCAGCCATTAGTTCAATGCATACGCCACAATCTGGAGGATAGTACTCCAAAACGCAAATTGTTGTCACTGGGCTGGTGATTTTAACTGAACCATGAGTTAGCCATTATTCTATGCAATATGCTATCAGATGAGCTGTTTCTGGGTGATAAGTATATGATAAGACCAGTAAATCTCACAAGCTTATCAGAGCCCTTTCTTGCACCTCCTCTGTCTCCTTTTGTCCAAGACAGTGTTGAGTAGTATACTATGTTAATAGATAAGGAATTATATAAAACTTCACAATGTGATGCTGGCACCAACAATCAGGCAGGAAAGGCAAATTCAGTTCTGGATTATGTTTGCATTTAGATAAAAATTAACCAGTGACCCATCCAAGGAGAAAGAGATCTGACATAATCTACCTACTACCAAGTATCCAACTGATCTCCTTGAGGAGATCAGCAGCAGTAAAAGCTGTACCAGCCATGCTGAGAGGAAGTTCATGCTTGGCGCTAATGCAAAGCCTCCATCTGTGTTTCATGGCCAAGTATCCATTGTGCAAACCAAGGATCAAAGGGAGTAGGATGAATCACACTGTTCACCTATTTTCTGAGTAACTTTTCTGTGGTGGATGATCTCTGGTTGGAATTTATGTGAGATACAAAAATCAACTTGCCATGTACCCACTCCCACAGATACATTCACATTCTGTTAACCAGGCTAAAGTACTTTATTCTCCAGCAGATGGTTAAATAACTCACCCAACCCCCCTTGGAGACAGTAGCTGTGGGTTGAAGGAGAAGCATTGATGGTGCAAAGGTGGGGGCCATGAGAGTCTGGATTACTTGTTCATGGGTCTTATCTTTCTCCATCCAAGTCCAGAATGTAAAATTTCTACCTTACGATGGATCGTGATTGCACAGCTGACCTTATGCCTTAGTACTAGGATCAGTATATTTTTTTCTGAACAGTTCCAGAGAATAAATATCTTAGATTTTGTGGGCCATAATGTCTCTGTTGCAACTACTCAATTGATGTTGAAGAGTGAAAGCAGCTATTGACAATATGTAAATGAATGTGTATGGTTGAGTTCTAATAAAACCTTACTTGCTTAAACAAATGGAAGGCTAGATTTGGCCCATGGGGCCATAGTTTGACATCTGCTTTGTGAAGCAGATAACACCCACCTTTGAATGGATAGGTGAGATTGCTTAGATATTTGGTATTCTAAGATCAGGTGCTCTATATTTCCTTTGGGCAATTTTTCATATGGAGATTAGTTCTCTTCCAAGGAAGAAATTAGTTCTCTGCCTTATTCTAGAAATGTACTACACCTCTCTGATCTAGGCCATCAAGAGACTCCACACAGGAAACATATACCCCATACACATCCAGCACTATTGGGTCTGCTGGGTCATATGGCCCAAGTGGCAGGATAGCTTGCAGCTACATGCCATACCTACAGCAGAGTTCTCTCTTTCCCTGGATCTCATTAAAAATGGTCATCCAAAGAATAGTTACAGCAGTATTCCCAGATGTGATACATGCTGCTTCCAAAATCCAAATAGGTCCACTAAGCACCGAGTCTCTTTGTTAGTGGTGAAATGTGGGAAATTCAGCTTGTTCTTTTCCTTAGAGGGGATGCTCTGGTATGCCATAGCCTATTGAATCCCCGAAGTCTAACAATGTGACTATATCCTGAATTTTTGTGGGATGTACTTCTCGCTCTATGGAATACATTTCACTTATTGTGGAATACAGTGTGATTGTAGTTCATGCTCACCAGATTTGATTGACATAATGTAATCAACATAGTGGGCTTGTCTGGTGTCTTGTAAAATATCTTATCTCTTTTAAAACTCATCATGAAGTCTTAGTTCTATTTAAAGACTCAATGAGTTTCAACTGGCTATCTGGTTTAATTTATGTATTTATTTAGATGCTAAGCTTTTCATCATTTATCCAATGGGAATACTTTTTAGCTGCCTTCTTTGAACTCTTTGGCATGCAACCATAATAAAAAAAGTTTGATACTTTTTGACTCATAAAATGCTCAGCTTGTAGCAGACTTTAAGACAAAAGTAGAGGAAAAATGTTCCTTATTTCTAGCTTGTAGTAATTCCCCCCAAATCTCAACTGCATAGACTATAAACCTTCCAGGCAGTACTTTAACATGTGAGTTTAACCTTCGGAGATGAAGTTTGATTTAAAGATCAGATGCACTGCATTATTCTTATAATAATGTAAAGGGTCCAGACCTCCCTAAAGATCCCAATGACATGTAACAAAACCTCAATTCAGATTGTTTTACAATCTAATTTCAGAGCCTTATCCAACTTTACCATAGAAAGAGTATCTCCTTTGGTACTATACAATAAAGCCCTTGATTAAGGGTTAATTTCCAACGTGATCTGGTCAATGCCTCTAAAGTGGCCAATTCTATCTTATTCATGTCTGAAATTATTCATGCTTTCTGAAAAAAACTAGATGTTCTGGTCCATATTCATTTTCAATTCCCCCTAGAAATAACACCAGCTAAGTCTCAATGTGTTGTGGATTGAACTGTGTCTCCCCTCAAAAGATATGCTGGAGTCCTTAATGCCCAATACCTCAGGATGTGAACTTATTTGGAGGTAGGGTCTTTACAGAGTTAATCAAGTTAAAATGAGGTCATTAGAGAGAGCCTTAATCCAATATGTCTGGTGTCCTTATTAAAAGGGAAAATATGGACAAAGAGACAAACACTTACAAAGGTAGAACTCATATAAAGATGAAGACAGAGATTGGGGTGAGGCTTCTACAAGACAAGGAACAACGAAGATGGTGAGAAAACTACCAGAAGCTGGGGAGAATCATGGAACAGATGCTCCCTCACAGCGCTCAGATGAAAACAACCCTGCTGATGTTTTGTTCTTGGACTTTTAGCCTCTGGTACTGTGAGAGAATAAATTTCTCGGTTGAAGCCACCTAATTTGTGACACTTTGTTATAGCAGCCCTAGAAAACTAATACACAAGGAGTCTATTCTATTTTAGCAAATCTAGTGAAGGAAAAATATTATGTGCTAGTGGTACTCAACAGGTTATTTCACATGAGTACTTGTTGTCTGGCCAGAAAAAAATGTAGCTCACTTTAGTGGTTGTGAGGTATCCCTTTAAAACCACCAGCTCAGTATGATATTTTCATTTAGCACTAACTACATTAAATATTTTATTTTATTTTGAGGTAAAAGCTTTAAGACCCATTTATTTTCTTTCTTAGTTACTAGATTGTTTCTTCTTTGTCTGATGCAGCAGTAAAGTGAGCTCCACACCTTTTAAAAAAAAAAAGTCTGCTGGGACATTCATCTCTACTCTTCTTTTCTCACCAATACAAACACTGAATATTTCCAAGGCTTGGGGATTTTTTTCTGTTTTTGTACCAGCCCATACTTTGATTCATTTTTATCATAAAAAGGTAGAAAGATCAAGATGCTGAGACAGTTAATGGTCTTCACAGAGTCTTTTTCCTGAATCTAATCTACGAAAAGCAATATCCAGGTATTGTCTATTCTCTATAAATGTCCCCACATGAAGGTGGGAATATTTAATAGTCAAAACAATTTTGATTCCCAGTCTCCCTGAATGACCAGGTGTCAATGATGAAATATTCTGGCCCACAACATTCTGTAGAGAAAACATAGGAAATGTTTCACCAAAAAGTGGGAGTATTTTAAACGCTTTTAATTAGTTTTGTTCTGAGGCAGAAATTGTGGATCCATGATTAAACAGTGACAGCTTCTTTTACCTTATTTGAAATACAAAAACACACGTCTCCTTGATCTCTATGGAGATTATTCCTACCATAGATAAAAGGTTCTAGATTTTTAAACTAAGAAAATAATGTGCAAATGTCAATTATTTTCACTCCATGTAGATATGCAGCTTATCTTTCAAAAAAGGGCCCAACAAACTTTTTTAAGAATAATTCTCATCTATTAGTCCAATCTGTTCTCACCAAAAGGATCATTTTATGGCAATTTCAGGAATCTCAGGTCCTGTTTGCAAAATGTACATTAGAAAAGAATAGCAATTTAAAAGGCATTTTTTACATTTATATATCTTCATTCTTTTTTGTATTGAGGTAATATTGGTTTATAACATTATATAAGTATCATGTGTATAACACTATATTTCTTCTTCTGTATACCCTACAGTGTGCTCACAACCAAAAACTTCAGTTTCCACCATAAAGTTGATCCCCTTTACCCATTTTGCCCTCCCCTCTTCTCCTTCCCCTCTCATAACTGCTACTCTGTTGTCTGTATCTACATGTTTGTTTCTGTTTGCTTTGGTTTGCTTTGTTCATATATTTTGTTTTCATTTGTTTTTTATATTTCACATAAGAGTGAAATCATATAGTATTGTTCTTTCTCCACCTGACTTATTTCATTTAGCATAATATAATCAAGGTCCATCCTTGTTGTTGCAAATGGCAAGATTTCATCATTTTTATGGCTGAGTAGTATTCCAGTGTGTGTGTGTGTGTGTGTGTGTGTGTGTGTGTGTGTGTGTGTGTGTACCATACTTTATCCATTCATTTACTGATGGGCACTTAGGCTGTTTCCACATCTTGGCTATTGTAAATAATGCTGTGATGAAAATAGGGGTGCACATACCTTTTTGAATTAGTGTTTTTGTATTCTTTGGATAAATATCCAGAATTAGAATAGTTGGATCATACGGTAGTGCTATTCTTAATTTTGGGAGGAAACTTCATAGTGACAGCAACAATTTACAAGCCCACCAACAGGGTAGGAGGGTTCCCTTTTCTCCACATCCTCACCAACACTCATGATTTTTTGACTTTTTGATAACAGCCATTCTAACAGGTGTGAGGCAATATCTCATTGTGGTTTTGATTTGCATTTTCCTAATAATTGTGATGCTGAATATATTTTCATGTGCCTTTAGCCAAGGACATTTTTTCACAGAAATAGAACAAAAATTTATAAACCTTATATGAAACTACAAAAGAACCAAAATAGTTAAAGCAATACTGAGAAAAAAGAACAAAGCTGGAGGTATCACACTTCCTGATTTCAAACTATATTTCAAAGCTATAGTAATCAAAATAGCATGATATTGGCAGAAAAACAGATACATAGATCAATGGAACAAAATTGAGAGCCCACAAATAAACCCACACACATATGCACAATTAATTTTCAACAAAGGCATAAAGAACATAAAATGGAGAAAGAATAGTCTCTTCAATAAATGGTGTTGGGAAAACTGGACCGCCATAAGCAAAACAAAAAAAAAAAAAAAAAAGAAAGAAAGAAAGAAACTAGACCACTGTCTCACACCACACACAAAAATCAACTCAAAATGGATTAAAGACTAGAATATAAGGCCTGAAACCATAAAACTCCTAGAAGAAAACATAGGCAGCACCCTCTTTAACATTGGTCTTAGCAATATCTTTCTGGATATGTCTCCTCAGGCAAGGGAAGAAAAAGCAAAAATAAACAAATGGGACTACATTAAACTGAAAAACTTCTGCACAGCAAAAGAAACCATCAACAAAAGGGAAAGACAACCTACTGAATGGAAGAAGATATCTGTATATCACATATATGATAACTGGTTAGTATCCAAAATATATAAGGAACTCATACAACTCAACAACAACAAAAAAAAACAACCTGATTAAAAAATGGGCAGAGGAGCCAAATAGACATTTTTCCTGTTTACACGTTTACTCAGTTATTTTTCCATAAAAACAGAATCATTTGTATGCCAATAGCTAAGATATATATGCAAAAACTATATAAAAACTACATACAAAAAGTGTAAATTTATGATTTATATTTAGAAATAATTTTTATAACTTTCTAGGTATTTTCCACTAATTTTTGACAAGTTAATCTAACACTAATTTATATCTTTTATATTTTATTTTATTTTTTAAAATTAACTTCCCTTTAAAATTCATTGCTTTCAGAAAACAGACATATTTGTAGCCTTTTCAGTTTGTGTCAACTTGATGTCATAAGTACTTGGAGACTCTTTTAACCTACTATTCTTGATCTTAGCAAGAAACATGAATAAGTCACTGTTTACTGAGTGCTTACTGTGTGCCTGTCACATATATTATCCAACTGATTCCTTACAAGGGCATTACATATAGGTTGTACTTTTGTTCCCATTTGACAGATGAGAAAAATAAGGCACAGAGCAGTTAAGCAATTTGTCCAAATTTATTTAGTAACTCTCTGATAGAGGAAAGATACAAAGCCAGGTCTGTATGACTCCAATTACCATGCACCTTGAGGTTCAAATCTTACTCCAGTGTTACATGGATAAATAACCTTAGGGAAATTAATTTATCTCTTTAGTACTCAATTTCTTCATCTGTGAATGTGGCAGACCAGTTGTTCTTAGAATTAAATAAGAAAATGAAGAGTTTAGCACAGTACCTGATATAGAGTAAATGTTCATGAAATGTTAGATATTATCATCATTACTAAAACACCTAATCATTTATCATCCATGTTCCCTGATCTGAACCCTTGACTCTTTATTCTATGACTAAGCTGAGAACCTCTCTACAGAGTAGTTCCGAAATGTGACTATGTGTTCTGCCAACATTTTAACTCCAATTAAGTATTTCTCTTTGAGCTAGTTCAAAAGTAACTCCAGGATTTTTCCCCTATTAGCAGTTTCCTATGTTATGGCATTAAGATGAAAACTTAGCATTAAATAATTGCATCTGCTTACTTGGAATACTATGTAGACTAAAGCAGTCAGCATCTAAGGCTTCAGCACCCACACAGTTGAACTTTGTATTTTGCATTAATATTCTTGGGGAAGTCCCATTTTAATTATTTTTCTTTTCATGTTCATCTTAGTTCAGATAAAAATATTTCCTTAATACTTCCTTTTACAACACTTGATTCAAAACCACTTTTTTATCTTGTTGTATCAGGACACGTTTTTTTTTCCTCTAGAATTTTAGTTAAATGGCTAAGAGCCATGTGTATTCACTTAGCTATCTGAAACCAAAGAAAATGTTTCTAGCCAGTTATCTGTAAATGCTTTAGCTTTGTTTTTATCTATATAAGAAATTTTCTTGCACATTTCTTTTTTGAATTTTTGTCTGAATTTTTATTCTAAAGACAATCTGTCTCTAAAAATATCAAGGCGTCTAGAAATGTGTGAAGGCAAAGTGAAAATATAAATCACTGCAACTACCCTTGTCACAGCTTACACCACAAGATAGCCAGGAGAAATAATCTGTGTGCATACCACATATACATTATTCAGTTTTTTATTTATTTTATTTTATTTTATTTTTTATTTTATTTTATTTTTTTACATCTTTATTGGAGTAAAATTGCTTTACAATGGTGTGTTTCTGCTTTATAACAAAGTGAATCAGTTATACATATACATATGCTCCCATATCTCTTCCCTCTTGCGTCTCTCTCCCTCTCACCCTCCCTATCCCACCCCTCTAGGTGGTCACAAAGCACTGAGCTGATCTCCCTGTGCCATGCGGCTGCTTCCCACTAGCTATCTATTTTACATTTGGTAGTGTATGTATGTCAATGCCACTCTCTCACTTTGTCACAGCTTACCCTTCCCCCTCCCCATATCCTCAAGTCCATTCTCTAGTAGGTCTGTATCTTTATTCCTGTCTTACCCCTAGGTTCTTCATGACATTTTTTTTTTCTTAAATTCCATATATATGTGTTAGCATACAGTATTTGTCTTTCTCTTTCTGACTTACTTCACTCTGTATGACAGACTCTAGGTCCATCCACCTCACATTATTTTACTTTAGTCTTTTTTTCAAAGAAACACAAAACATGAAATTTACCTCCCCAACAATTTCCAAGTGTACAGTACAATAACGTCTACCCCATGCACATTGTTGTTGCAACAGATTCCCAAATCCCACTCATGCTCCATGACTAAAACTCTACACCCACCAAACAACAAATTGCCACTTTACTCTCCCCTCAGTCCCTGGCAACCAACACTCTCTTTTCTTTTTCTATGATTTTGAAAATTTTAGATGCCTCATATAAGTATTATCATGCAGTACTTATTATGTGACTGGCTTATTTAACATAAAATCCTCAAGATTCATCTATATTGTATTATATGATGGGATTTCCTCCCTTTTAAGATTCATCTATGTTGTAGCATATTTCACTGCACGTATATGCCACATTTTCTTTATCCATTCATCCACCAATGGACATTTAGATTGCTTACACATCTTGGTTATCATGAATAATGCTGCAATAACATGGGTGTACAAATATCTCTTTGAGATCCTGGTTTGAAAGGTTTATAAAAAATATTTTTGTATTTCCTTTATAAATGTTTACAGTTCACATTCCTTTGTACTTTTTGTCTTTAATTTATTAACCAACAATTTCTAATACGTAAATCAATCTACTAAAGTGTTTTTATCCTTATGTTTACTGGGAAACTGCCCATTTTTTACATTAATATCAACTATATATATGAAGTTGTTAGTATTCTTATGAGTTGCCTTTTTTAGCATGTTGGCTTTCCAATGAATTAATATAGGTTTATAAATACATTTAATTATACTTTGATTCACAGGAATTCACTTGTCTTCGGTGTAGCTATTTATAGTAATTATTTGTAGGGTGAATCAAAGAAAGAAGAAACAATGTTATCTAACTGATTGTAGAAAATCCTGTCTTAAATATTTCATCTGGTATAATAAGCCTTTGCCTATGCAGTTTTAGGGGAAATGTAAATAATTTCATTGTTTACCTCTCCTGACTGCTCCCAAATTCACATTGATGAATTTGGAAGGAAATGGTAAAAACAAAAGAACAGCTAAAACAGAGAGTGTTCTTTTTCTGAGGATTGCTTAAATTCCAGGATTTCTTTACTTTCTTCAATAATGTTTACAAAAACACCATGCTATCAATGTAAGCATGTTATATCTCCCAACACAACTATGTTCACCTGGCATCCTTCTAAGTCCTTTGCATTAGTTCATCCTCAGGACAGTGCCACTAGGCATATTCCTACATTTGCAAGGGAATTATTCTTAGATCTTTAATATCCCCCAATCAGATAACCTTTCAGTTCTCTAGAGATTAGGGCAATTGACAATCAGATTCTGTTGTCCCAAGTATCTTCACATGAAAGGCATTCAAACAAGCTTCAAAGTGGTTTGCCCAAGAGAAAAGATTTCCTTGCACTTAGGAAGAACACTTACCATACTACCATCTGTGCCTTCCGTCAGGTTTTTATGCATACTGCTTTTGGATGTGCATCTTACATTTCTAATTTTATTTGTTTACCATTTTATTGAATGCAGATTTCATCATAAACAGTTAATATTATCCATACTTTAGATAAAGATAAAAGCTTAACGTCTTGACTATTAACAATATAGTCTAGATATTTATTATTTTTAAAAACCTGTCAGATGCACAAACATCCAATATTTGTTGCACAAAGGAAAAAATTCAAATTAATTAAATTAAATTAAAATTCAAAAAATAAGTATGTATAATAAAGACATCAAAGGTGGAAAGTTCAGCATCTTTTATGCCATCTTAAGTTCATTTTGTGCTTTATAATTTTAACAAAAAGTTATTTCAATGTAAATGACAGTATAACAGATCTGACTATTTTTTTCTAGGACTTAAAAGTGATTAATGTTTATCTAATAGTCGTTTATCCTATTTTAATGCTTTAAAAAATTTTAAATTCAAAGTTCCTGGTTCAAAGGTTTTCTTTTTTTTTTTTTGGTAAACTCTATTTATTTCTTTAATGCATGTTTTTCCCAAATATGTTCCTTCAGACCACAGACAGTGACATGTACTCTTTCTGAAACATGGATCATTGGTTCAGCTTTTACGTAAAATTGCTACTCATTGGAAACAAGAGTTTACATATATAAAAACCAGCACTTACTCATTACTAATATTTTAAACCTGGTGGCATCAATACACATCTCTATTGTATCTTCAGAAAAAAGCTAATTTAAACCTTGATCTTCCAAAGAATCATATTTACAGTCTTTTAAAATTAATCAATTCAATTTTTTAATGTCCATTATAACAGACAGTATAGAAATAAGTTCACACATCCATGGAAACTCAATATTTGGCAGAGTGGCCTCTGTAGATAATTAAAGAAATGATAGGTTATTCAATAAATGATGCTAGAACAACTGAGTATTTATAGGAAGAACTGCAATTGATTCTTTATCTCACACCATAAACAGAACTCAATTCCAGATATATTAAGAATTAGTCATGAAAAGTAGAACTTTTAAATGCTTAGTATACAATGTTGAAAAATTTATTTTTCACCTCAAGGAATAAAATGATTTTTTTGACGGATTTCTTAACCAAGACACACAAACGTGTGTGTGCATGTGTATATACATACCTATCTTTATGTATATAAAGAATGTCAACAGGCACTTTAATAAATTGAAAATATAAACCACAAACTTAACAAAAAGATTTTCAATATACATGATCCACAAAGAATTATTATAGCAAATATGGAAGGACTTCCAGAAATAAAAAAATATATATACATAAACAAAGAAATGGGAAAATAGGCAATAATGGTGAATAAGCAATTCACAGAAAAAGGAAAAGAAAAAAGCCATACACGTAAGAAAATATGATCAATCTCTCTAATAATCAGAGATACACAAATTCAAAGTGTGAGATACTATTTCACACCTGTCAAGATGGCAAAATTTAAAAGTCTGATAATAGCAAGTCTTGGAAAGGATGTGGAACAATAGGAAATCTTATAAACTGTTTGCTGGAATGTAAACTGAGACAACTACTTGGGCGGGGGGGCAGGGGGGGAAACTTGATGTCACCCAATAGAGATAATGCCAATAATTTCAATCCTGGATATATACCTTAATAAAACTTTTAAATTAACTCGTAATTTTAAGTAAAATTTTGGTTTATGAACTAGTCTGACAATTTAGGTGAAACTCCAAGAACATATATGTATTTTTTTAATGTTGCAGAAAAATGCATATGTTATGATACTATTTATTAAAAGTATATGTATTTTCCCCATTATATTGTTTTAAGCCATGAAAACAAGATAATATCCATATATGTGTGTATGCATTTGTGTGTCTGTGTGCATACATAACTCTATAGATACATACTGATTAAAGAATTAAGGCATGCATGGGAATAAAATGTGAAAATCACCAACTTCAGGTTAGTGATAGAACTTACAGTGCTTATTTCATGTGAGGCTAGTCTATGGACTCTATACACATCTAATCCTTCAAACTTTACTCCAACTCTATGAATTAAACACTATTATTATTTGCATTTTTTTGGATAAGGAAATTGATGCACAAAGGAGATAACTAAGTTCACAGAAATAGTGGTGTTAGAAGTTGGATTTGAACCCAGGGAGGCTGACTTCCCACTACAATCATAACCACTGGGAGGGGAGGGCAACGCAGAACGGCTGATACTTTGAGATAGAAGAGCACAGGAGCCTTCATCTGTAGTGTAATAATGTTTTATGTCTTAAGCTAGTTGGTGGGTGGGTATATGGTAATATTGGTTTACTTTTATAACATTTGTTTCCATTTTTTTGGAAAAAAAATGTACATGACTCATACTGCTAATAGATATACTATTTTTACAAACAGAACAACCATAACATAAGCACCTAGATTAAGAAAAATATTACCAGCATCCTGAAAGCTACTCAGGTTCCTTTCCAGTCACCACTCCCCCAGCCCTCAGCACTATTTTCTGACTTTTAAACCCATATATTAAATTTGTCCGCTATTGAACTTTATATAAATGAATTCATGCACTTTCTACTATTTGTGCCTAGATTCTTTAGAAATAAGAAAACAGTATTCATTCATTTAAGAAATATTTTTTGAGAGTTTTATCTCTGCCAGATATTCTTCTACATCCTGAGGCACAGCAGTGAATTAAAATTAAAAAAATACCCTGCCTTTATAGAGCTTACATCTCCATGGGAGAAAGTGATAATAAGCAAACAAATATGCTAAACGTATAGATGTCCAGAGGGTGATAAGTGATAAATAGAAAATAAAGCACGAGGAGGTTTACAGGAAATGTTGTAGTGGGGGTGAAATGAGGTTCATCTACGTTGTTCAGTGTTGTACTAATTTTTTCCATTGCTCCATGTTTTCCATTGTCCAGAAATACCATGATTTAATTATCCATTTACTGTTGATAGGCAACTGAGTACTTTCCAATTTGGAGCTACTGTGAATAGCACTGCCATGAATATTTTTGTACATTTCTTTTGGTGACTATATGCACTTCGCTATGTATATAGAGAGGAGTAGAACTGTGAGTCACAGTATAATAATAATTTAACAAATACTTTAACAAATACTATCAACTTTCCAAATTCCTCATGCCAATTTAAACTACCACCAGCAGGATATAAAAGTTCTGGTTGCAAATGGGACCTAATGAAACTTCAAAGCTTTTGCACAGCAAAGGAAACCATAATACAAGACCAAAAGACAACCCTCAGAATGGAAGAAAATATTTGCAAATGAAGCAACTGACAAAGGATTAATCTCCAATATTTACAAGCAGCTCATGCAGCTCAATTACCAAAAAACAAACAACCCAATCCAAAAATGGGCAGAAGACCTAAATAGACATTTCTCCAAAGAAGATATACATATTGCCAACAAACACATGAAAGAATGCTCAACATCATTAATCATTAGAGAAATGTAAATCAAAACTACAATGAGATATCATCTCACACCAGTCAGAATGGCCATCATCAAAAAATCTACACACAATAAATGCTGGAGAGGGTGTGGAGAAAAGGGAACACTCTTGCACTGTTGGTGGGAATGTGAATTGATACAGCCACTGTGGAGAACAGTATGGATGTTCCTTAAAAAACTACAAATAGAACTACCATATGACCCAGCAATCCCACTACTGGGCATATACCCTGAGAAAACCATAATTCAAACAGAGTCATGTACCAAAATGTTCATTGCAGCTCTATTTACAAGAGCCAGGACATGGAAGCAACCTAAGTGTCCATCATCAGATGAATGAATAAAGAAGATGTAGCACATATATACAATGGAATATTACTCAGCCATAAAAAGAAATGAAATTGAGCTATTTGTAGTGAGGTGGATGGACCTAGAGTCTGTCATACAGAGTGAAGTAAGTCAGAAAGAGAAACACAAATACCTTATGCTAACACATATATATGGAACCTAAGGAAAAAAAAAAGGTCATGAAGAACCTAGGGGTAAGACGGGAATAAAGACACAGACCTACTAGAGAATGGACTTGAGGATATGGGGAGGGGGAAGGGTAAGCTGTGACAAAGTGAGAGAGTGGCATTGACATACATACACTACCAAATGTAAAATAGATAGCTAGTGGGGAGCAGCTGCACAGCACAGGGAGATCAGCTCAGTGCTTTGTGACCACCTAGAGGGGTGGGATAGGGAGGGTGGGAGGGAGGGAGACGCAAGAGGGAAGAGATATGGGAACATATGTATGTGTATAACTGATTCACTTTGTTATAAAGCAGAAACTAACACACCATTGTAAAGCAATTATATTCCAATAAAGATGTTTAAAAAAAAAAAGTTCTGGTTGCTTCACATCCTCACGAACACTTGTTATTTTTTAAATCTTTTTTCATTTTAGACATAGGGTGAGTATATAGTGCCTTGATACCTTTTTTAATGTCAAAACTATACAATATTTTTCAGTAAAGAAAAAATTGAATAAATCTGCCAAATTATTATATTGTACTACATGTGCTTTTCTTGTGGCTTTTTTATTTTTAGTGAAAAGAAAAGTTATATTTAGATCTATAACAAATCATTCTGTTATTCTGCTGCCACCAAAAAGAAAAAAAATCTGGGAGCCAATTTTCAAGATTGGATGGAAATAATTCAAATTGTGAAATCTTTCACCAGTTCTGAGAGAGAGAAATTGCAAGCTGTTAGCTAGTTTAAGAAGTCATTCACCTGTCAAGGGGAACTCACCCATTCCATCCATTTCTTCATTTATTTACTTTAACAATTTCTAAGATGTTCAGTTATAGGACTGGTCCTCTAATTACCTTCTGGATAACTGCACACTGATACCATACCAGCACAGAAAGCTTATTAGCATAAGAGGAAAGAGCACTGCCCTGGGAATCTAGGGTCTGCATTCACGGTTTGTCTCTGCCTCTAAGTAAAATTATGCCTTTAAACTTGTAATTTAACCTTTAACTTGTAACATCCTGAGAATGTTCCTCTTTTCCATGGCTCACTCGCTCACAACCCATAGGTCTTGCTTGACTGCAACTCATTTAATGGGCAGGTCTTTGTCTTTGTCTTTTCTTTTTAGATAAAAGCCATTTGTCAACATTTTACAATCTTTCCATACTTTCAGAATGGGTATGTGGGTGTACATTAAAGTTATCATCATTATTATTAGTTGTTTGAGAGACATTTTTAACACCTGTCTGAGTAGAATAACATATCAATAGTTTCTCTTGTTATTTTTAATGTCAAATAATCCTCTTCCAAAGATTCAAGGACATCCAATGCCTGAACAACAGTATTCTATACTGTTAATTATTTGGTTTACAGTAAATCAAAGCAGATGATTCACAACATTATAAATGATACCTTTTTTCACTCTTATTTATACATTTCTTCATCTCCTTAACAATAAAGGTAGCACCTTGATTGCATTCCTCACCAGTCATTAGAATTTGCTATTCTCCCAATCACTTTACTATGTGAGTTTCTGGCTCACACAGTAAAGGTCTGTACTATTTCCAACATATTTAAAAGGTCACCTTCACCTCACTTTGACCCCAGCACTTCTGGCTTTATTGTCTGTTAGTACTTATCAGTATGCAACATTTATATAGTGAAATATTTTTTGTGTTTATTGTTTTGCTTTCAATGGAGTAAAAGCTAGATGAGGGGAGGGTATGCTGTCATTTTAGCTGCTTGTCATATAGGAAAATCTCAAAATATGTCTTAAATGAATAAATATTGTTTTGTAATCTCTGAAATGATTAAAAGACAAAATGATCAATATTCTTCTTTGACTAAAATTCTGAGCCTATGATTGTAACAGATCTAATGATCTCCCCCAGAATCATGACTCTCCCTCCTATAATAAAATGGGTTTTATCCTGAGAAAGAAGAACAAAGCTGGAGGTATCACACTTCCTAATTTCAAACTATATTATAAAGCTATAGTATTCAAAGCAGCATGATGCTGGCATAAAAATAGACACACAGGGGCTTCCCTGGTGGCGGAGTGGTTGAGAGTCCACCTGCCGATGCAGCGGACACGGGTTCGTGCCCCGGTCCGGGAGGATCCCACATGCCGCGGAGCGGCTGGGCCCGTGAGCCATGGCCGCTGAGCCTGCGCTTCCGGAGCCTGTGCTCCACAACGGGAGAGGCCACAGCAGTGAGAGGCCCGCGTACCGCAAAAAAAAAAAAAAAAAAAAAAAATAGACACACAGACCAATGGAACAGAAACAAAATCCCAGAAATAAACACATATACAGTCAACTATATTTGATATAGGAACCAAGAATACTCAATGGGGAAAGGACAGCCTCTTCAATAAATGGTACTGGGAAAATGGCAAAAGAATGAAATTGGACCCCTGTATTAAACCCCTCACAAATATTAACGCAAAATGTATTAAGGGCATAAATGTAAGACCTGAAACCATAAAACTCCTAGAAGAAAACATAGGAAAACAGCTCCTTGGTATTGGTCTTGACAATGATTTTTTGCATATGACAAGAAAACACAAGTAACAAAAGCAAAAATAAACAAGTGGGACTACATCAAACTAAAAAGCTTCTGCACAGCAAAAGGAACAATCAACAAAATGAAAAGGCAACCTATAGAATGGGAGAAAATATTTACTAATCATATATCTGATAAGGGGCTAACATTCAAAATACATAAAGAACTCATACAACTCAATAACAACAAAAACAATCCAAAACTCCAATCCCCAATGTGTCTGCATTTGGAATGGAACTTTTGGGAGCTAAGTAGATTTAGATGATGTTATAAGGGTGGGGTCCCCATGATGAGATTAGTATCTTTATTAAAAGAGGATGAGACCAGAGTTGGATCTCCGTCTGCCATATGAAGACACAGTGAGAAGGAAGACTTCTGCAAGCCAGGAAGAAGGTTTTCATCAGACACTGAATCTAATGGCACCTTGATCTTGGACATTCCAGCCTTTAAAACTATGAGAAGTAAATATATTTTGTTTAAGCTACCCAATCTATCATATTTTGTTATACCAGCCCCAAGCTAAGATAGGGCCTATAGGAAACTAACCCTATAGAGTTTAACTGGACAGTGTAAGAATAAAACAAAGGCATATTAAAAATCTGACTAAAACATGAGCAGAGGAACTGAACAGACATTTTTCTAAAGAAGACATACAAATGGCCAACTAGTATTTAAAAAGGTGCTCAACGTCACTAATTATTAGAGGAATGCAAATCAAAACTACAGTGAGATATCACCTCACAGCAGTCAGAATTGCCATCATCCAAAAGTCTACAAATAATAAATGCTAGAGATGGTGTGAAGAAAAGGGAGCCTTCCTACACCGTTGGTGGGAATGTAAATTGGTGCAGCCACTATGGAAACAGTATGGAGGTTCCTTTAAAAATTAAAAATAGAACTACCATATAATCCAACAAACCCTATCTTAAAGAGTATCTGTATCTCATGTTCATTACAGTCTATTTACAATAGCCAAGACATGAAAACAATGCAGGTATCCAATGAAAATGAAAGATGAATGAATAAAGAAAATGTGATATGCACACTCACACACGTGTATGCGCACGTGCACACACACACACACACACACACAGAGAGGAATATTATTCAGCCATTAAATAAAGAAATCCTGCCATTTGAAATACACGGGTGAAACTCGAGGGAATTAGGCTAAGTGAAGTGAGTCAGAGAGAGAAAGATAAATACTGTATGATCTCACTTATATATGGAATCTAAAAATAACTAAAACTATAGAAAGAGTATACTAGTGTTGCCAGGGGCGGAGGGGTGAGAGAAATAGGTGAAGGTGGTCAAAGGGTACAAATTTCCATTTATTAGATGAATAAGTCTTGGGGCTCTAATGAACAGCATGGTGACTAGGTAACAATACTGTACTGTGTATTCGAAAGTTGCTAAAAGAGTAAATCTCGAAACGTCTCACCACAAAAAAAAGGTAACTATGTGAGGTGATGGATGCGTTAACTAACCTTATTGTGTACTGGGATAATCATTTTCAAATGTACACATATATCAAATCGTAACATTGTACGCCTTAAACTTATACAATGTTATGTGTCAATTATATCTCAATAAAGCTGGAAAAATATTTCACATAATTTCTATTATTAAAAATAAGTTACCAGGGGTAGAGAGGTGGGGGAAATGGGGAAACATTGGTCAAAGGCTACAAAGTTGCAGTTATATAGGATGAATAAGTCTAGAAATGTAATGTACAGCACGATGACTATAGTTAACAATACTGTATTCATCACTGGAAATTTGCTAAGAGAGTAGATTTCAGGTGTTCTCATCACACACAAAATAAATGCTAACTGTATGAGAAGATGATATGTCAGTCACTTCACTGTGTATATGTATATCAAATGATGTTGTAAACTTTAAATACATACAATTTTTATTTAAAAAAAATTAAAAATAAAAATAATGTCCCACAATGGGAGTAACGAAAACTATGGACCTACACCTCTCATTTTTATACTGAATTTTAGACTACTTTGTATTGCTACTTACTAATTGTGTGTGTGGTGTTTCTTCAATATTATAATCTCTCCAAACTTATAATTGGTAGAAAAATCTTCTGGAATTTTGAATGATACTCTTCAAGACATAGTGAATATATCCCAGATACAAATTTCACAGCACACTACTCAGGTGGACAAATTTTCTTTTTGTTTCCATAACTGATAGTGATCTCTCTATTGAGTACCTCTTTAACTCAGTAGGACACAACTGAACCTAGTCATTTCTGTAAAATAGTTAATCCAGTATTTTGTTTTTCATTCAGTTCAGGATTTTCTACATTAGGAAAGGATTTACTTTCCATCTCCTTTTCCCTGAGGTGGTATTTAATTATGGGTATGTAATGGATACTCATGTAGATTTATGAATATGTTAGGGGAGGGGTGACCTGGTTCTAGGTTCCCTCACATCCCTCTCATGTATCCTATGGAATATATATTGTTCTGTCTTGCTCTCAGCTGTAATCATTTTCTGCCCTGACATTTACTAAGATAGTTAAGTTTTTTTCTGAATTCTTAGATTTGTGCTACTTTCTGCTACACCATACCTTTATTTCAACAATGAGACCCTAAGGATCTGTCAGCTAGCTCTCCTGCTTGTTTGCAATCTCTATTTTCCTGGCTTACTTTTGTGCCTTTCCTGGGAGCAGAGAAAAATCTGGATTCTTTCTCTTATCATTCTAAAGACACAAAAAGCTCCATGAACTGTGTCACACCAGATTGATCTGCCTAGTCAAATCTCATATCCTTGCCTACTTTACCTGCTCTGGCAACATGCTGAAGTGTAAAAAATGCTGGAATCTTGAAGATCTTTGGGTCATATGAAAAGAGAAAAACAGATTACATCTACTCAAAAATTTTTAACTTGTTTTGGAGCTCTATTCCTCTTCCACAAACACCAAAATTTGCATGTGCCTGGAGTGAGGCATACTGGAGGATCCCTTTTCAGAAACTCACTCCAGCCTCCACTGTGTGTACTGCTTTTCCGATTCTTCCCCTCTTCCCCAACCAAGGGGTTTCTAGTTAAATTACTGTTGTGACCTCCATTCCATTGGGCAGTAGCAGTTAAAATCTGGTTTAAGCAGTGACCACCAATGGGAAGACAAAGCTAATGTAGGGAGATGAACACAGACACAGACACATCAGTAAACAGTTCAAGATATTACTTTGCCACAGCTAATCCTACTCCAATATTGCTTATAAAACCTATGATGTGATAAGCACATGGTACAAGCTCAGCAAATTTGTGAATTGAAAAATGTACTGGTTCTGCTAATTGCAAGATACAGATACTATGTATGAATTCCTATGTTTATTATTTATTTATTTAGGTGGTTAGTTTTTATTGAGGTATGGTTGATGCACAATACCATATGTTTCAGGTGTACAATATAGTGATTCACAATGTTTAAAGGTTATACTCCATTTAGAGTTATTATAAAACATTGGCTACATTCCCTGTGTTGTACAATATATCTCTGTAGCTTATTTATTTTATACATAGCTTTTTGCCTCTTAATCCCCTACTTGTATCTTTTCCTGCCCCCTTCCCTCTCCCCAGTGGTAACCACTAGTATGTTGCCTATATCTGTGAGTCTGCTTCTTTTTTGCTTCATTCACTAGTTTGCTGTATTTTTCAGACTCCACATATAAGTGATACATACACTATTTGTCTCTGTCTGACATTTCATTTAGCACAATACCCTCCAAGTCCATCCATGTTGTTGCAAATGGCAAAATTTCATTCTTTTTTATGGCTGAGTAGTATTCCATTGTGTGTGTGTGTGCCACGTCTTCTTTATCCATTCTTCTGTTGATGGACACTTAGGTTGCTTCCATATCTTGGCAATTGTAAATAATGCTGCTATGAATGTTGGGGGTTCATATATCATCTCAAATTAGTGTTTTCATTCTTTTTTTTTTTTTTTTCAGATATATAGCCAGGATTGGAATTGCTGGATCATATGGTAGTTCTATTTTTAGATTTTTGAGAAACCTCCATACTGTTTTCCACAGGGGCTGTACCACTTTACATTTCCACCAACAGTGTATGACTTTTCTCCACATCTTTGCCAACATTTGTTATTGTGTTCTTTTTGATGATACCCATTCTGACAGGTGTAAGATGACAACTCATTGTGGTTTTAATTTGCATTTTTCTGATTAATGGTGTTGAGCATCTTTTCGTGTGTCTGTTGGCCACCTCTATGTCTTCTTTGGGAAAATGTTTATTTTTTGGCTGTATTCTGTTCCATTGATCTATGTGTCTGTTTTTGTGCCAATACCATACTGTTTTGATCATTGTAGCTTTGTAGTATCGTCTGAAATCAGGGAGGCAGATTCCTCCAGCTCCATTCTTCTTTCTCAAGATTGCTTTGGCTATTTGGGGTCTTTTGTGTTTCCACAGAAATTTTTTTTGACCTAAGTTTATTTTTTTTCATACAACACTCCAAACTTTTTTATTTATTCTGAGTTGCCTTGTCTACTACATAGAGTTTATTTAGTTTTTAAATTAGTTTTTATTGGTGTAGAGTTGATTTACAGTGTTGTGTTAGTGTCTGCTGTACAGCAAAATGGATCAGTTATACATATACATATATCCACTCTTTTTAAGATTCTTTTCCCATATAGGTCATTGCAGAGTATTGAGTAGAGTTCCCTACTTATAAGTAGGTTCTTATTAGTTACCTATTTTATATATATTACTGTCTTTATGTCAATCCCAATCTTTTGTTCTAGTTCTATGAAAAATACCCTTGGTGCTTTGATAGAGATTGCACTGAATCAGATTACTTTGGGTCGTATGGCCATTTTAACAATATTAATTTTTCCAATCCATGAACACAGTTTATCTTTCCATCTGTTGGTGTCCTCTTCAACTTCTTTGACCAGTGTCTTCTAGTTTTCCAAGTACAGCTCTAGCTCTTTTACCACCTTAGGTAGGTTTATTCCTAGTTTTCTATTCTTTTTGATGCAGTTGTAAATGGGATTGTTTTCTTAATTTCTCTTTCTGATAGTTCATTGTTAGTGTATAGAAATGCAACATATTTCTGTATATTAATTTTGTGTCCTGCAACTTTACCAAATTCATTGATGAGCTCTAGTAGTTTTTTGGTGGTGTCTTTAGGATTTTCTATGTAGAGTATCATGTCATTTGCAAACAGTGACAGTTTTATCCTTCATTTACAATTTGGATTCCTTTTATTTCTTTTTCTTGTCTAATTTCTGTGGCTAGGACTTGCAATACTATTTTGAATAAAAGTGGTGAGAGTGGGCATCCTTGTTTTGTTCCTGATCTTAGAGGAAATGCTTTCAGCTTTTCACCACTGAATATGATGCTATCTACAGACTTGTCACATATGATCTTTATTATGTTGAGGTATGTTCCCTCTATGCCCACTTTCTGAACAGTTTATCATAAATGGATGCTGAGTTCTGTCAAAAGATTGCTGTGCCCCTACTGAAACGATCATATGGTGTTCATTCTTCAATTTGTTAATGTGGTGTATCACATTGCTTGATTTGTGAATACTGAACTATCCTTGTATCCCTGGGATAAATCTCACTTGATCGTGGTGTATGATCCTTTTAATGTATTGTTTAATTCAGTTTGCTAATATTTTGTTGAGGATTTTTGCATCTATGTTCGTCAGTGATGCTGGCCTATAATTTTCTTTTTTGTCATATCTTTGCCTTGTTTTGGTATCAGGGTGATGCTGACCCTTTAGAATGAGTTCAGAAGTGTCCCTCCCTCTATAATTTCTTGGAATAATTTGAGAAGCATTGGTGTTAATGCTACTGTAAATGTTTGGTAGAATTCACCTGTGAAGCCATCTGGTCCTGGACTTTTGTTTGTTGGGAGTTTTTTTTTTTCTTTTTAATTCATTCAATTTGATTATTTGTAATTGGTCTGTTTATAATCTGTATTTCTTCTTTGTTCAATATTGGGAGATTGTACATTTCTAGGAATTGGTACATTTCTTCTAGGTTGTCATTTTGTTGGCATATAATTATTCATAATAATCTCTTATGATCCTTTGTATGTAGTTTGTAATTTCTCCTTTTTCATTTCTGATTTTATTGACTTGGGCCCTCTCTTTATTTTTTTCTTGATATGTCAGGCTAAAGGTTTATCAGTTTTGTTTATCTTTTTAAAGAACAAGCTCTTCCTTTCATTGACTTTTTCTATTGTTTTCTTAGTCTCTATTTCATTTATTTCTGCTCTGATCCTTATGATTTCTCTTCTACTAACTCTGGGTTTTGTTTGTTCTTCTTTTTCTAGTTCCTTTAGGTGTAAGGTTAGATCATTTCGTATGTTTATTTTTGCATTAAATTACTATGGATTAAAAGTAAAACAAATAGCTGATGTATACCAGACAAGTGCTCAACACCTTGGGGGATATTAAGGTCAATGTAGGCATAAAATCTGCCATCAAAATGTTTATATGCTGATAGAAAGAGACATGTTTCTTCCCAAATAACTGCAACAAAAAGCAGATTGTGTGCTATAATAATAAGACATATTAATAGCTACAATTTATTGAGCTTTACTATCTGCCAAATCCTATGCTTGGTACTTTAAACACCTCAACTTATTCACTGCAGATAACAACACAGTGATGTTGTTATTATTTCAATATATTAAAAAACAGGGAGGTGAAGCCATATGCCCACAGAAGCTGATTTGTATAAGGTCCCAGAGAAAGGCGAGGTTAATACAAGTGGGTGGGTTTCAAGACCTGCCTCATTAATGAAGACACATTTGAACTGGGTCTTCTTGAAAATGCGTGGGAATTTGCAGACATATTTGGAGAATAGCTTAATGACATCAAAATAACAGATTTTTTAGTGAGGAGGTAACATAATTAGGACTGCATTTTGAAGACAGCTCTGACAGAAGTATGAAGAAATGACTGGAGAGTATAAATCATTCTCATCAAGAAAAACAAACCTAGGTGTTATGCGCATCTTGAACGACAATTGACACTTTAATTGAGAATTACATATTTTAATAACTCTCTAAATCCCTGCAATTTAAGCTAGTCTATAAAACTACAGACCAACTATACACCCGGACTCAAAGGTACAGTGAATGCAATGATATCTATATACTCAGTACAAACAAACGAAAAGATAATTAAATGTCTATTACTTTCACACACATAAAAATTTCAAGAATGCTATTATTTGAGAATTACATTGTATCAATTAATTAATAAGTTTGTAAAGACTATTTTTCAATCTTTGAAGAAAATAAACAGCTATAGTCATCTAACAAAGTGATTTACTAAACTCATCTAAGGGGGGCTCTCTGTTGAACTAACAATAAAATTATTTATGGGCTTTGATGGCATCTTCATAGGCATTAATTTTGTCACCTCAACATTAAATTACCAATGTGATAATATATAAGGAACTAGAGCAAAATATTAAGAGATTACACATTTTGGGAGTCTAGGATTTTAGCTGAGTAAAAAATCAAATTGAAAAAGGATTATTTTAAGCAATGCCACCTTCAAACGCAGCCAACAGATTTAATAATTAATTACTAATGTGTCAGCAGTTTTGTGTGATTGGTAAGATTATGGGTCTAATTAAATTAAGATTACAGCTTTCATAATTGTATAGGTTAGTTAGCTTCCCACAGATAAACATATCATATTTTCTTATTGCTATTGGTGAGGATTATGTTCAACAAAACACTGATTTAACTGGATATCAATAGGAATTATGCTATAAAGAGTTTCCCTTGTAATGAAGACTAGCAGATTTTGTTTTATTTTATTTTTACTGCAGAATTTCTCTTTACTTTGTAGTATTTCTCAAAATAATATGATCACAGAATCCTTTATTGCCTAAACATTTTACTAGATTATGCTGTAAAACACACTTTGAGTATTCTATTGTATGCCATATAACAAAGTTGCTTGTAATATGTTTTATTTTTACGTTCAGATTTAACTGACCATGATACATAAGGAAAAATGCATGATTACTTCATATGTGCATATCTGGTTTACTACTTTAATCAAATAATATTTATATGGAGGCTAATTGGACACATTTTATAACACAAGGCTATTTGATGCATGGTGATTGCTTAGTTTCAGTTTCCACAAAGCCAAATATTTAAGTACAAATAGTTTATTTGGAGGGACAGGGAATACCATTAGGAGTGTAGTGATGTAACACAGGGAAGGGAAAATCAGCTAATGGTGTGTTCTTATGCCAGCTACCACAATGGACAGCTAGAGATTATTACTGCAGGAAAACCCTTGAAAACATTAGAAAATATATGCCTCACATTATTCCAACTATAGGATGCTGGAGCTGTGATATTAACACCTCCATACTAGTTAGTCATTTGTTAAGAGCTGCCCTGGCTGGCTGTGAATGGAGAATGGTGAGAGGCATTATTTCCTAGGCACTTCTGGGCAAGGTGGTCTCTGGATATATTACCCAACACATTATTTGTTATCACAACATATTTACGAGTTATGGGAAGAACTTCTCAAATTGTTAGTGCATGTGGAGCAGTGAATAGATTGCAATGAATCGGGCTTCCCTGGTGGTGCAGGGAAATTTGAAATTCATCAAATTCCTTATGGATTTAAAATCTGTAGTACAATCTAATCTCACTGAAAGTTGAAGAGGTAGTAAGGCATGGAGCTATTAATTAACTCACCCAAAGTACCATGGAGTTAGGGTAGATTTATAATTAAAACTCATGTTTACTTATGTTTAGATGCTACAAGCTCTCATTCTTTTCATTGCTATTTTCAATATAGGTCATTATTTTTAGACTCATTGATTATTTGATTGGCAACTTCAGAACACAACTTAAAAAGCAAAGAAGTCAGTAAAATTACTAGGCCCCAGCTGTTGTTAAAAGGGCCCTTAAAAATACTAATGAGTTTTAGCCTATCCAACTCTGTGGCGTCTAAATGTATTTTTTCTAGGATCTGAACTAACTTACAGCAGCCTGGCATTAGAAATCAAAATTATCTCACTTCAGAAATTGTTGAGAGAGTTAATACTTTCCCTGTTTTAAGGGTGGGGAAATTAATAATCACTTAATGTACCACAATTTCATGGTGTCAAAACCATGACTAGAATCCAGGTCTCTTGTTTCTCAGAATAAACTATACTAAGAAAAAATTAATACAAATTAGAGGATTCAAGAAGGCTTTCCATTTTTAGAGAGAAGCAGTCACAAGGAAACTTAGAAGAAAAAATGACATGAGTTCTGTTATGAATAATAAACATAGAAATTACACAAGTCTTGGAACATGCTGTCATGACTATTCTAGACTAAAATCTGAGATTAAAACAACATCGTTATATCAAAGATAACATGGTTCATATTTCAAACTTGTAGACACTGAATTATCCCTGCTTGCATTACCATCATGTATACAATAAAATGTATATTTTGCACTCTCTTACACATATAGTTATACTCAAAACAAGAAATAGAAATAGAAAGGCAATTCTATAAACACAATAAAACAACAAAAGCAACAAAGAAACCAAAGCAGTTATATAAGCAGTGATTGATGTCCCCCTGAGAAAAAGGGCCAACGTGAGTACCATAATGCTGGAGCTCAGGCTAATAACATGGCTTGGAGGTAATCACAATCCAGGATGCACACGAGGAGGCCCAAGAAAAAATTCTCACTGGAAAGTGAGGGCCTAAGTCTGAAACACCAATTATCTAAATAAGGCCAATGCCATGGGGAGAAACCCCCTATCAGAAGATGACACTTATACTGTAGCACTAGGAACATTAGAGTAATCTGTACAGGCCTAAAAATAAATGCCTTTAATACTCTCAAAAAAAAAAAAGTCATCATGTCCATTATGTTAGTTAGAAATTATAAAACAAAAAGAGCCATGAAATAATAAATAGAAGAAAAACCAAATTGTCATTTTTAAAAGAAATAATGTTGAAATAAAGTAAAAATCTTAGCATAGGCTTTTAGCTAAATGAACACAAGATGAAGGATGACCACAACTGAAGAACAGATGAGTAGGCTAAAAGGTCAGGTGTAGCAATTATCTACAACAGATTTAAAAACATATATAAGAAAAGGAAAATTGTGAAAGAAAATGTTGGAGACATACATAGAGTCAGAAGTCCCAACATTTCTCTGTTGATTTCTGAATGAGAGGGTGGGACAATGTTGGGTTAAAAATATTTGAAGAAATCATGAATGAAAATGTCCCAGAATTGAAAGTGTACTTGGACCTTGATACTGAAAGAACTCATACTATGTAAAGCAGGACAAATGAAAAAATGAAATTCACCTAGAAACCTGTAGTTTAAATTCAGATCAAAGATAAGGAGAAATTCCTAGAGCTAAACAGTGGGTAGAGATTCTCAAATTCCTCTACAGAATTCCCTTAAAATTCTCAACAAATGTATCCATACTTCAACAACGCCCAACAAAGAAACTGGGCTTTCCATACAGATGATAGCTGTTGCTGGTGCTCTTACTTTTTTCTTTTTCTTTGAGAGTAGAAAATAATGTTTAAACACAATAATCACATTTGATTTCTTTTGAATTATTACATTAAAATTACGTAGCAATCAGGGCTTCCCTGGTGGCGCAGTGGTTGAGAGTCCGCCTGCCGATGCAGGGGACACGGGTTCCTGCCCTGGTCCGGGAGGATCCCACACGCCGCGGAGCGGCTGGGCCCATGAGCCGTGGCCACTGAACCTGTGCATCCGGAGCCTGTACTCCGCAACGGGAGAGGCCACAACAGTGAGAGGCTCGCACACCGCAAAAAAAAAAAAAAAAAAAATTACGTAGCAATCAAAGGATGATTTACTATTTGGGAACTTTTGTCATAGATTTGGAGATCACTGCTGCAGAAGATCAGCAATAATTTGTTTTAATGAATGAGGAGCAATGTCTAAATATATTCTGAATTCTTAGAGTCTTGCTGCTCAGTTATATTAAATTGTATGAGTTATTGATCGGAGAAAAATCTCGTAAGTAAATAGAAAAACGAGGATAACGTTCCCATCAATACTCTGATACTGTTTTACTCCTTGCTGTAAAATACATTCTTCCACATGGTAAAATGCTCCACATTTATATTTTATGGAACATCTATCTACCTATTATCTTTGAATACATATAAAGATACATATATATCTGTATATTTGAGTATATAAAACCATCTCCATAGTTACTATTTTACATAATTATTTCATATATTTTAAATGACTTAAGGTTTTAAACAATTGATATTGACATTGAATTTCAAAATTCTTGAGATTTTAGAGCCAACTTAATGGAATATCCAAGCAGAATTCAATAGGATGATCTATTTATAAATATTATTTTAAATAAACATATACATATTTGTTGTTTAAATCAACTATACATACTTGTTTTACATAGAATTATGTCTTTTGGAATTTATGTAATTCAGCTTTCAAGTGTAGCTAACATGAATTTTCTTTACCTAAAATTATATCTTCTTTGTAAGATATTGCTTCCCTTCACCATATATTTGACCACTTAAAATGGAGTTAAGAGGAAAAGATATGCATCAATGTCTAAGCCAAGTACACAAAATAAAACACCTCCTACGTCTAGAAAGCTTAAAGGCTGACAAGATCTGTTGAAGAAATATGGATAGGGATTAAATTGTTTTACTCTTTTTCCTCTATATCAGAACATCCAGACAATTTATTTACTATGACAATTTCTTCTATTTTATTTTTTAATGAATTTATTTTACTTATCTATTTTTGGCTGTGTTGGGTCTCCATTGCAGTGTGCAGGCTTCTCACTGCCGTGGCTTCTCTTGTGGAGCACAGGCTCTAGGTGCGCGGGCTCTAGAGCATGGGCTTCAGTAGTTGTGGCGTGTGGGCTTAGCTGCTCCAAGGCATGTAGGATCGTCCCGGACCAGGGCTCGAACCCATGTCCCCTGCATTGGCAGGTGGATTCTTAACCACTGCGCCACCAGGGAAGCCCCAAATTTCTTCTGTTTTTACACTCGAAAGATTGATATTAGGTTAAGGTAAAAAACAAATTACCCAACAACAATAAAAAAAAACCTGTGCAAACAAAATTTAAACAAAAAAAAGAATTGCAAATCTCTTTCTCAGAAATGTGGGAGGGGAAGAGAGATATTATGTACCACAGTTAGAAATATACAAGTGTAAAGAGCCATGTGCTGCTAAAGGGCAGTACCATCCTTTATTGATATTATTACACTTGATATCTACAACAGAATATGTGTCACACTATAGGCAGGCACACTATAAAATTTTGCTGCATAATTGAGTAAGCTGCCTATATAAACCAAGCCTTAAAGGAAAGTTCACAGATACTAAAGTAATACAATTGCTAGTATTAGTCTGAATAAGATTTTATACACCTGGTTATTTTATAATGGTCTGCTCTAGAGAATTGGAATAAAAGAAAGACATGAGGAACATTCTACAAAATTATTGACCTGCCCATTTCAAAAAATATGAAGGTCATGAAAGAGAAAAATAGGAACTCTTCCCAAATAAAGGAGACTTAAGAGACATAACACCTAAATGCATGTTATTTGGATGCTGAACCAGGAAAAAAACGATTTTTTAAACTGTTTTGCTGTAATGAATATGAGGTCAACTGATGAAATTTGAAAAGGTCCGTAAATTAGTTTATAGTAGTGTATCAATGTTAATTTTCTGATTTAAATAATGTACTATGATTGTATAAGAAAATGTCTTTTTTTAAAGGAAATTGCGAAATATTTAGAAATACATAGGCATCATGTCTGCAACATGAGCAGGAGAGGATGTGGCAGTATATTAACATTTGAGGAATCTAGGTGAAGAGCATACAAGAATTCTTTGTACTGTTCTTGTAGCATTTCTGTAACTCTGAAATTACTTTTTTCAAGTTAACTGAAAGAATTATCTTTTTTAGTCAATTTATTCACAGGTTTTACAGATAGCATATATTTGACAAAGAATCAAGTATTAAGATATTTAGTTATGTTAAAGGATTGATTCGGAATTTCAGTGGGTAAAGAGGAAAGATACACAAAAGTAAAAACTGATCATATTTACATATGTAATGCCAAAAAGATAATAACTAACCAGAAAGCAAGTGTAGTTTTGGGGTACATATTTCTCACTTTCCTAGCTGTGGTAACAGGAAAAATTTTATATCGGTTTTAGGGCAAGAAACATCCTACCGTTTTCAAAGAATAAGTGTCCTGGTGGGATGAATTAAGGTACAGATTAAAAATACAGTTCCAAAATGACAATAATTTATAGGTAAGTTTAATAATTTGGAGAGATAGGAAACAACAGAGAATTTTTGGAAGATTTTCAATAGCAACTGTCTGCTGTAGAACAAATCTGCAGTTGCTGCTTTCCCCTTAGTGCTGTGGTATTGTTTTCATTGGGGCTTCAAGGGGAATCAGTGGCTGCTTGCCAGTTTCTGTGTTCGCATCCAGCTGTTCAGAGTTAAAGGACGTAAGTAGTTGTAAAGGCTGAGGTTTGGGCAGTCATGCAGTCTGCCTCTGAGACACAAGTAAGCATCTTACTAGACTATTTACAAATTTATATAAAATGGCAATCATTAGTACTGAGAGATAGTGAAGAGAGACAATGTTCTTGCTTAACCAGATAAATGAACAATACACCAAATACTCAAGAGGCGTTACCTGGTGCATCTCTTTTCTGTTCCCATGTTTTCTTGTCACTACAACTCCCTGAATGCTCAAGACTCAGAATTTGACAAAGTAGAAAAACATTAGGAAAATTTACTGAAAGTTTTAAAAAAAAAACATAAACAGCTTTGCATGGTACACGTACAGAGCTTTTACATAACCCCTATAGATTAACTGACTTCCCACCTTTTAAAAGCAATAGGCAATAGAGTTTTTTCAGCTTTATTGAGGCATACTTAATATACAAAAAATGCACGTTTAATGTACACATTTTTTGTGTTTGGATCTATGAATATATGTCTGATACCATCACCACAGTCAAGGTAATAAATATTTCCAGCACCTCCAAAAGATTTCTTGTGTCCCCTTGCTGTTTTTTCCTTTGCAGCAAGGGCACTTAACATGAGATCTTTCCTCTTAACAAGATTATAGTGCACAATGCCGTATCGTCAACTATAGGCACTATATTTTACAGCAGATCTCTAAAACGTACTCATCTAACATAACTGTAACTGAACAATAACTCTCCATTTCTCCCTTCCCCATCCTCTGGCAACTACCATTCTATTCTGTATTTCTATGAGTTTGACTATTTTAGATACCTCATATAAGTAGGATCAAGCAGTATTTATCCTTGTATGACTGACTTACTTCACTCAGCACCATGTCTTCCAAGTCCATTCAATTTGCTGCAAATGGTAGGATTTCCTTTTTTTTAAGGCAGAATAATATTCCATTGTATATATACCACATTTTCTTTATCTGTTCATTTGTTGATGGACATCTGGGTTTCTTGCATGTTTTGGCTATTGTGAATAATGCTGCAATGAACACTGAAGTGCAGATATCTCTTCAAGATCCTGATTTCAACTCGTCTAGATAGATACCCAGGAGTGGTATTAATGATCATATGGTAGTCCTGTTTTTAATTTATCAAGAAAACTTTACACTGTTTTTTGTTTTTTTTTTTTTTGCGTTACGCGGGCCTCTCACTGCTGTGGCCTCTCCCGTTGCGGAGCACAGGCTCCAGACGCACAGGCTCAGCGGCGGCTCACGGGCCCAGCTGCTCCGCGGCATGTGGGATCCTCCCGGACCGGGGCACGAACCCGTGTTCCCTGCATCGGCAGGCGGACTCTCAACCACTGCGCCACCAGGGAAGCCCTACACTGTTTTTGATAGTGGCTGAACCATTTTATATTCCTACCAACAGAATACAGGGCTCCACTCTCTTCATATCCTTGCTAACACGTACTATCTTTTGGGGATTTTTTGTGTTTGTTTTGCTAACAGCCATCTGTAGCAGGTGTGAGGTGATATCTCTTGAGGTTTTTATGTGCATTTCTGTGATGATTAGTGATGCTGTGAATTTGAATACCTTTCCATATACCCGTTGGCCATTTGTAAGTCTTCTTTGGAGAAATGTCTATACAAGTCCTTTGTCTTTTTTTTTTGCTATTGCATTGTAGGAATTCCTTGTATATTTTGGAAATTAATCCCTTGTCAGACATATGGTTTTCAAATATGTTCTCCCATTTCATAGTTTGCCTTTTAACTCTGATATTTCCCTTTAGTTTGATGTCACCCCACTTGTCTATTTTTGAAATATATGAAATAGAGATTAGAAAAACATTCTGTAACATCCTGTGGAAAAGCATCTTGTGGAAAAACCCAAACGAACCTTTTGGCCAACACAGCACAAAGGATAAGAGACTGCTGTGCAAATTATATGCTAACAAATTGGATAACCTAGAAAAATGGACAAATTCCTAGAAACATAAAACCTATCAAGACTGAATCATGAAGAAATAGAAAACCTGAACAGACTAATAATGAGTAAGGAGATGGAAGCAGTAACCGAAAACCTCCAACTAAGAAAAGCCCAGGACCAGATGGTTTGACTGGTGGATTCCACCAAACATTTAAAGAATAATTAATGCCAATCCTTCTGAAAATCTTCAAAAACTGAAGAGCAGGCAACAAGTCCAAACTCATTTTATGAGTCCAGAATTACTCAGATACCAAAGCCAGACAAGGATACTACAACAGAGGTCTTATACATGTGCTTATGAAAATGCTAGCTATGGAAATCACTTGATCACTCCAGCTATATTATCAATTCCCATTACATGGGAAACCACATGAATTTGATTTTCTGACATCTCTGCTGAAAATGCTGTCATTCACAATTCTGATATCTATGCTAAGGACTACATCTCTAGATGCATCTTACAGTAGGAACATTGAATTGTCACAGAAGCATTGTTCCACGCATAATTAGGAAGAAATTCACTTCCCTCCCAACATGTATCACATGTTATAACATGGGTACCAAAGAAATGAGGCTTATACCCTAAAATCTCATAGGCCCTCATAAATACTGCTACTTTATTTTCTCTGTATCCTGTATTATCACAAATTATAGCAACAGTAAAAATGGCAATGCTAAAACAAAACAATAACTTTATTTTATGGAAAAGTGGGAGGCATATTGTAAAAAATTCAAATAATAGTTTTAAAATTATAAAATACAAGGAAGAAATAGATAATTCTAAGTCTTTCCAAAGGTGTTGGGTAATATCTTTCAAACATTTATTTATTCTTATATACACACAGAAGAACTGAGACAGACACATTTCTAAGTAGAAAAATAGATAATTTTGCAAGAAAGATGTACCCTATGTACTATATAAAAATAACATGAGCCTTCCTTGAATTTAATAGAAGAAAGGAAATGACATGAACATAAACCTGAAAAAATTAATGAACTTCAGATAAACACTTCATTACAGTTTGGGATATTTCTTCAACTAAGGTTAAGAAAAATGGTTATCAGTAAGATTAACTCTGGCTTTTAAAGATGTAGGTTTTTAACCTATAGATGTTTAATAATGACAGTACTTGTATTTCATTTTTACTTTGTATTTAAGATAAATTTACATTTCTAACTGCAATTTTAGTTTCTTGAGTTCTAACTTAAAATGGAATCAATTTACACCACCAAGCATTTTATCCCAAATTTCCCATTTTTTAATCATTTCTAGATCAACTAGGTTTCATTATAATTAGACCCAAATGTTGCTTTTTGCCTTTATTTTTGAATGGCAATTTGGGTGAATAAATTATTTTAGAACATATTTTATTTCTTTCAGAACATTGAGGATATTTGTACATTTCTATTCTAGTTTCAGTGTAACTATGGAGATTTCTATGGTCCACTTTATTATTCCCTCAGTGGCTTTGCTTTTTATACCCAGATTGCAGTAGAATGCTTTCTTTATCCTTAAAATTCAATAACTTAACAGGATGTGCCTTGATGTCAATCGTTTTGAATGAGTTTCACTGATAAACAATCTGCTCTTTTAATCTGTAGATTCAATTCTCCCTTCATTTCAGTTAAATTTCCCAGTATTATACCTCTGTGTGCCTTTTATGTTTTATTTATAGATATCTTTTCTTTAGGGATGCCAATTATCCATAATACTGGTTCATTTTTGATTGGTGTCCAAATATTCTCTCTGATTAGTTTAACTATTCTATCTCTGTCTGCCTGTCTCTATCTCTGCCTCTCTCTCCATTCCCTGAGGATACAAAAAGGCTTTTCCTATTGATGGAAATGACTTTTAACCAGGTTTACTGTCTCCAGTTTTTCTCATTTATTTATTAAATTTGTAGTCATGTTATTTTGGTTTTCAATTTGTCTCATTGGCCCTCCAGTCTCCATATTTTATTTTACTCTCAAGATTTAGCATCTCGTCTTTGAGCTTTTGTTCAATTAATTTCATTTAAAATATGAAAGCTTTCACAAATTTACATGTCATCTTTTCACATGGGCTATGCTAACTGTTTACTGTATCATTCCAATTGTAGAATATATATTACATCTAATTAAACAAGTAATAATAACAAAATAAGTTTAGATTTATCAAGTGTGCGTCAGGCATTGAGCGAAGTGATTTACATGCATTAATTTATTTAATTCTCACAGTAACTCTACTTAGAAGGTATTATTATTTTTCTCCATTCTACAGATGAGGAAACTGGAACTAAGAGAGTTAAATAATTTGCCCAAGGATATATAACTAGCAAAAGACAGAACTAGAAACAGGTTTATCATAATGTTATGCATATTTACTGACTACCATTCTTCTGCTTCATTAATGGCCCATCAGGCCCAGATATGTAAGAACTTCACTATTAGGCATAACAGATTCTCTCTGTAATATCAATATACTTATTGAATATAGAGGGACTAAGGAACTTAACCCCAAGATTAAAAGAGGGGCAAACTCAGGAAAATAATAATGAGGCTAAGAGGAATAGAGGAAAAATGATATGCTAGAGATAGAATTTGGGAGATTTTAGTTTAGATTATCATGGCATCAGGGGAACATTAATTTTAGACATTTCAGGGCTGACAATTATTATTTATCTTTTTGTTATTTTTTTTAACATCTGTTTCTCTATTTTTTTTGTCCCTGGGAATAAGTATCACCAGAATATCTCAAAAAAACTGTGCCAGTGGTGCATAAAAAGGAGAATAGTAAATGTGTAAGAATGTGGGATGGTTGCCTGTGTGTATGTGTGTGTGCATGTGCGCGCACGTGTGCAGGAAATACCTATGAGACTTCACTGTGGCCTACTGTCCAGATGAAAGAGAACACTTGATCGGTAACCACAGGTAGAAATAATAGAAACTGAAGTAGGTGATAGCAGTATTGGGTGTACATACATATATATATACAGACATAGAATAGAATAGGATAGACTAGACTAGAATGGCAAAAAGATGTGAGCAGGCACTGGTGTGAAAATGCAGCCTTTTAATTATTAAATTGATCTTTTCCACTATATGTGCTCAACCCTCACTGACTTCCTGCAACTTAGCAGAGTGGAGCAAAGCCAGAGAGTCTGGCCAGTGAGGTGTTCCACAATGAAATTTGAGGTTTGGGACACCCTGATTTGAAATTCTGAGATCTTCTTATTATTCAGGTAGTACTTTAATGGAAATTTAATTTTTATAGTCTGTGAAATAGCATTGTGAGGATTGCCTTAAAAATAAATCCCATTGTATTGTCTTGTTTTCTGAGGAAGAATGCAGACTGAGTTACAAAAAAACTGATTCATTTGTGAATCTTTAACAAAAATCCAGCTCATGCCTTGGTATCTTTCCTGTCTTAAATCCTTCACCATTTCTTCTGTAGTTCTTATGATATATACCTATAGTCTATCACAAGAAAAACGAAGATTATTTTTTGGACCCTAAGTGACATAATGATTTAGAGCAAGAGAATGTTCCATAACTATAACTGAAGATATTCTGTTATCTCAACGATCTGAATTCTTCCATGTAAAAAGTAAATGATAACAGATTCTTACTTTTCAAGATTTTAAGTTTAATCCTTATAATGAGTTCTGTTGTACATATTTCAGGACAAAAGTTTTGAAAATCAATTGCAGCAATAATAAAAGCATGATTGTGGGCATTTGACAAATCTTGGAAAACTAGAAACATCTTATAAATACCCTTTTAAAAATGCTATTACAGCAGACCAAAATGGCAAGGCAGGAGACCCCTGCCTATCCATCTCCCCACAAAACTCAACCACTAGACAGCTATTCACAAACAAAAACAGCTCTGGGAGAACTCTGGCATCCCATTAAGAAATTTTAGCAACACAGTAGAACAACAAAACCTGAGAATAATCACACAAAAAGAGAAAGAAGACAGATTCATTTTGCCTGCATCATCCCATTCCCCAAGCTGACATGGTTCAGCACCAAAAGGGAAGTTCCCAACTAGGAAGAGTTCTCCTTACTAGAAAAAGAAGAGAGTGGTAAGCAACCAGCTTCTCCCGCCTTTTGGAGCACCACACAAATGTCCTGCTTTGGTTTTACCCCACCCAGACAGGAAAGCTGAGCTATATAGAGATAGCTAGGAAAAAAGAAGAAAAGCAAGGCCTTTTAATAGCAGCCACAAGGAAAGATTGTGGTTCACAGAGACCAGCTCCGCAGACAAACTCAGCAGATTCTACCAATGATGAAACCAACAACCAGCACGACCACCATGGATCCCTGCAAATTTTACAGGCTTTTGTCCCACAGGTAGTTGCACTCCTGGGTGCCATGTGTTTGGTTGCACCCTGCTCCCTCCCCTTCCCACCCAGCCAGAGCCCAGGAGCTTGTGAACCACACCAGAAGCAAGGTCAGGTCTCTGCAAGTGAGTGCAAAACATGAGCCACCTGAACCCTGCCTAGCCCTCTCCCTCCCCCAAGTCCCCGCCACAGGCCAGGAAATGCACCAGCAGCCAGCTTAGGCTTCTGTGGCTTCATGAGTAAAAAACACTAGACTAGAACCCCCCATCTGACTCCCATCACTGTGTACACGCTCAGGGATAGCTATACCAGCTGTGCAACTGAATGTCACCAGCCTGATGCCCATCATCAGCCCCCACTGCAGCGTGCACAACTGGAGGGAGAGTAAGCAGCCAAGGGAGAGCAGGCCAACAGCCAGAGCCCCCAGAGCTGCCAGTGAGCCCATAGTTGGCAACAGCCTATGCTGCCTGCCCTGGCCCCCACTACTACGCATATGACTGCAACTGGACCGTGCCACTACTTAGGCACCTGCAGCTGGCCCCGTGTGTGTAACACCAGCTCCAGCCACTAAAGCTGCCTGTCCTAGTCCATAGCTGTAGGACCTGGAAGCACCACTGTGGGTCCTAACAGCCCTTGTAGCTACTGTGGACGTGGACTCATGGCACTCACTAAGGACCATAAAGTTGTCAATGCGGTGGAGCCTAGCAGCCTGAGCTGGAGACATCACCCCACCCCCACACAGACCAGGTGCCACCATGTAGCCCCAAATTTGGCACCCTGCTTCACTAGACCAAGGGTCACAGCATACTCCAGTGTGGCCCCACCCTCAGGTTAAAGTCTTCCCTTACTAATATCAGTCTCTAAACCTGGAAGAGGTGACTGCTTCTTAAAATGTGCAGACACCTATGCAAGGCCACAGGGATTACAAAGAATCAAGAAAATATGACTCCACCAAAGGAATACCGTAAACCTCCGTTATCTGGTCCCAAAGAAATGGAGATTCAGGAACTGCTCAACAAAGTATTCAAAATAATTGTCCTAAAGTTGCTCAGAAAACTATAAGAGCACACAGATAAACAATTTTATAATATAAGGAAAACAATAAAAGAACAAAATGAGAAGTTCAACAAAGAGAAACAAAATATAAAAAAGAACCAAACTGAAATATGTCCAAAATATAACATTTAATCATGTTCACATTTATTAATGAAATATTTTCCATTATCCTTTTCATACTAAGTCTTTGAAATTTAGTATGTGCATCACACTTACAGCACATCCCAAAGGACAAGCCCCATTTCAAGTATTCAGTAGTCATGTGTGGCTAGTGTCTACTGTACTGGACAGTGCAGATTTAGAGAAAAGGCTCTCAAATGTTAGCATGCTTTAGAATCAACTGGAGGGTTGTTACAACACAAATTGGTGGGACCCTCTCCAGAGTTTGTAATTCTTGAGAACTGGGATTAGGCCCAGGAATTTGTATTTCTAACAAGTTCACGTGTGATGATGAAGCTGGGCATTACATTTTGAGAATCACTAATTTGTAAAATTTACTCAGGTATTCAGTTTACTCTGTTTGTGAACATTTGACTGCAATAAATTCTTTAACTCTTTGGGTACACAAGCAACAGGCTGAAGAAAGAGGGCAAGATTAGTTTTCTCTATGACACACTTATTTTTGACTTTGTGGCTCAGGAAGTTCCTAGGTAAGTAAGCTCTTCTATAACAGTAAATAGATGGTCATCTGTGTCATGTGATTTTAGAGGTAAGAAACTCCTCAACACACACATGGAATATACATTTATCAAAGCTACTTCCTAACAATTTACATGTTATCCACTTGCTCATCCATCAACTTATCAACATATCAACAGATAACAAATTTTCATTTACAAATTCATTCACACTTAGAATAAAGTCTTAAAATAAAAATACACTTCTGAGAGAATTAGATATAAAGTCATTGGTTTCCCAGTTCTTTTAAGGATTGTTTCTAGTTGTAAAGATTGATAGTTTAAATAGCATATGATAGGAAAATTAGCCTGGACTCCACTTAGCTTAACTGAAACCCAAGTCTATTTAAAAGAAAACAGAAAGGCTGAAAGGACTGGGCTGCTTGAGTGTAATATAAGGACCATTGATTTTAAGTTACAAGACTTGGGTTTCATTCTGTAGTCCAGTCTTATTAGGTGTGCAAGTGGGAATAAATCACTTGACTATGTAATATCTTCATGTTACAGAACTGATAGGTAACAATTTTTACAGAATTGATAGGTAACAATATAATTGGTAACATCTGGTGAGGGTATACTATATCTTAGCCTTTGCAATTTACATCAATCAAAGCCTCAGTTCTCGAGCATATAAAATGATAAGTAAATTTTAAATATTTATTGAACATGTATTATGTCCAGTGTGTTTTAAAAATATATTACCTTTATTTTTTGATATTAAGCTGCATGAGCTGTTTGTATATTTTTTAAATTAATCCTTTGTCAGCTGAATCATTTGTAAATATTTTCTCCCAGTCCATAGG